>NW_010162154.1:0-15908 GCF_000695765.1 Mesitornis unicolor | reverse complement strand
TAAATAATAAATAATACTTAATAATAATAAAAAATATTCTGTCTCAAAAATGTGCCCTGGACAGGTCTGCTGTCACATTGCAGTCATAGTACCACTTGGCAAAGGAGATCGCAGGACCCAGGGCTGGGGGTCAGGGTCACAGCAGAGAGGGCCTCGGGGTCCCCTCCTCCCCAGGACCTAGGAAAATACTCCCCTTGCAGAGTTACATCGTTTGCACTAAGTAAGTGCACTGCGAGTGCATTTTATTTGAGCAAGAACAATGCGCTGGCTGTGTCTGGGTACGGAGTAGTACAGGATTCACATCTGAGAAAGCTTTACCATTGTTGTTTTGCTCTATTTTCTGACCAGGGTGAGGAACAATCCTGAACTCTTTGAGGATACTTTTGAAGCCAAAGTTGTTTTCCCTCTGGTTCCACCCATATGAAAATGGAGGTTTTTAACCAAGCAACGAGCACAAGCAGGTCAGACACTCAAAACTCCCCCTGCCAGGAGGCAGCTGCCGAGGCTCGAACAAAAGCCTCCTTGCAACTAACACTCCGAGTGATGGAGAACAGAACGGGAATGTAAAACAGGGGGTTTAAAAAGAGGAGCCACACTCGAGCTTGGCCCTACAGTACCCTAATTTCTAAAGGACAGAAATTTGTTAATGTGCAGTGCAGGTAGCTACCCAGAGGTTACTTTTAACTGCATGCTTAAAGGAAAAAGCTGTAGTGAAAATGGAAGTGGGGGTGGGAAAGCAACACATCTAGAATGTGCAAAGTCAGTTATAAGCGTGTCAGGGTACAGAGAGCCAAAAAAGGCCTGGTTAGCTCTGTCCAAAGGAGTGAAGGGGAAAAAGA
The DNA here is from genome assembly GCF_000695765.1 of Mesitornis unicolor. Taxonomy (NCBI): domain Eukaryota; kingdom Metazoa; phylum Chordata; class Aves; order Mesitornithiformes; family Mesitornithidae; genus Mesitornis; species Mesitornis unicolor. Next base: position 15,069 of record NW_010162154.1, on the reverse strand, counting down.
AGAGCATTTACAAATATCTGTAGAAAATAAATTTTTCATAAATCAAAGAGGGTAGACTGCATTTGGATTCTGAAATGCAAAATATTAATTTCTACATTGGGTTTGCTTTCATTAAAAAATAGATTTAATGCCTTGGGTTAAATTATTTATGATAAGTAAATGAATACACAATTCATATACAATGATTCATTCATTCAAAATAATGAATAAGAAGAATGATGAAGAGAAGAACAGTCTGATCATAGTTATCTGGTCTGATTTTCCATTTAACGCAGTCTGTTTATCCTTGTTGGAAGCAGAGCTGATCATTGTGGACTGAGGTGTTTGACTCCTAGATGTCTCTTAGTCCACATCTGAAAAAAGCCCTTTCCCTTTCCTGGGATCCAGCAGCTGGAAACAGAATAGGCAAAGCTTTGTATACATTTTCCCAAGAAACACAGTCCAAAGAGTGCTTGTTTTGTGAATCATACTATTTTCTGAATCCAAATCACTGTTTGCACAACCCCCGTAACTCAGTGCTGGTTGGCTCAAAAGCAGGATGGGGTCCTCTTGTCCCTGGAACTCTTCCCAGATGGCAGGAGCTGGGCCAGAGAACACCTCCCATTGCCACATGCTCCTCTGGGAAGTATTTTCCCTATCAGAAACCCAGGTAAGAGTGAGCATTGCTCTGATATTCCTGTTAGGCTTTTCCAAACCTAGAGTACATTGCTGAATGTTGAGTATGCTCTACTCTTTTTTAATTTTTATTTAAATTTTCATGACTTTTTTATAATATTAAGAGTTCTGGGTGAAGAGGTCTTTTCTTTGACAGGAAACAAATTTAGTTTTGTTTTTACTATCTGGTATTTGATCAGGCAGTTCATGTTGCACAGTTCCAGCTGAGGCTGCTTCTTCCAACCCTTCCACAGCAGGTATGGAACCTTTAATAAGAGCAGAAAAGTCCCATTTCTTCACAAAAGGCTTTTGGTCTGATCCCCTCTTGAGTGGAGTATGTTCCTTCAGATCAACTCTAATATGGTGAGAAAGTCAGGTCCTCCATTTAGAGTAAAGGTCTGTATGAAATTCAGAAATAGCTACTACTTCTTCAGTGGCAGAAGAGCAGCAGGCAAGGTAGGGCTGCCCTACTTGGGCTCCATGCTGGACTCTAGAAATCACTCCAAACTCTGCTAATGGCAGGCCTACCTCAAAAGTTATTTGTACTGCAATGGAGACAAAAACCACACCGTAATTCTGTAAATATCAAGGAGGGGAAAAAAGCCAATATTTCAGAGGAAAAAAAAGAACTTGTGTAATCCCAAAGAACAACAAATATCCCTGCGGGCTCCAGTCCTTTGACACCAATCAATACCAGAATGAACACGGCACTCAGACACTGTTGGTGCATTTTGCTGTGTTTGGCAGTCGCATTTCCGACCATCTTTCTCCTTGATTTTAGGAACTTTTACACTAATAAAGTTTAGAAAGACTACCACTTTGAAAAGAGGCACATGCAGATTTATTCTCATAACACAGTGAGGTACAAAGGAGGAACAGTAATTTATTTAGCACAGACAGTAATGCCTGTCTGAGGTTTACTTTTGTGAACTGCTTGTTGTAGGCAAAATGTTAATTAATTGGGTATTCCAAGGGAATAGGCAGGCCTCCCGGAAGCCCTTGGATTTGTCTGACACTAGAAGCCAACATTTGTCATCAGCAACAATCACAGATACAATTTTATTGTGGAGTTTCTTGTGTGCATTAAGTGGATTGTGCTTAATCCCCTGATGACATGCAAAAAGACATTAGTCACTATCACTTATATAATGAATCACAAACATATCATTATAGAGTCAGCCTCCATGAGCACAGACTCCGGCAATAAAGAACAACATGCCAGCCTAAATAAAGGGACATTGACTGCTGTAATGGGGAAGAGAGGAGTTTTGCCTTCTTTCTTACTGACCTGCCTGTAGAAGAATTTTATTAAGGCAACAGGCATTCCCCAAGAGCTTCTGCCCTTAAAACTTCCCACAAAAGGTTTTATTTAAAAGTAGATTGTGCCCGTGACCTGTCGCGCATATCCTCTCCACCTTACAAAGGCTATGCTGGTGGTAAGTGGTACATGGGAACAAGAAATGTAATGCATCAACACAAACAACCTTCTGTTGGCCTTGGTGAGGGATTTAGGATGCTGGTTTGGGGATGGAGCTTGAAAAAACTTTTTCATGTCTCTCGGTGGCCCAGCTATGCCAGCAAACCCTCCATTTCACATGCATCAGGCCCTCTAGAACCCTGCAGGGGCATGGCTATAGCCATCTTCTTTGTGTCTTCTCAAAGGCTTGGGTTTTAAGAGCTTCAGGCTCCGTTCCTAAAGAGTTCCTGCCTCAGTGTCTCCCACTGACTTTATCCCTGTCTATGGGAAAACAAGACGCCGCTTAAAGAAAATAAACTTCAAAGAAATTGGCACATCTACTACCTGTATGACTTCCAGCAGCACAAAAATCTCCATCTCAGAGATACACATGAACGTAGACAACTCCCACGTTCTTGGCCAGTGCTCATTACCTTCCCCACTCACCAAAACAGCTCAGAAATAATTTAGGGATTCAATAAACTCATTAAGTACTTTCATTTACAATTTAGAACACTATAATCTGGTCTTGCTGATTTGCATAAATTAAATATTTCTGACTCATATCATACCTGTTTGTCTCAATCTGGGTTGTTACTTACATTTACATTACTTCCTAATTGCACATACTCAAATTTTCTTATTCAAGACAGGTTTTTGTTAAAGTATTAAAACACTAAATATATGATTACTGGTTTGCCCTTTCACATTAAGCGGTCAGTGTTTCGTTCTTTTCTATTTCTGAGACATGTTTTTAAAGCAGGATAAAAAGTCCTTTCATTGCCTTTAGTTAAAGTTATTGCCGCTGTTGCACTTGCACTGCTGTGCACCTTTAGTCGCTCTGTGCAAGGCACCTTCCACCAAAGATGATCTCTACTCTGAAAGACTCAAACCTAAGGGCAGATAAAGAAATAAACACAAGTTTAAATGAGGGAGACAAAAACACAGTCAACACACAAAGCAACTTGTTTCTTGTAGCCTGGAGGCTGTTTCTGAAAAAGGTATCAGTTCCAAAATTTCTTCATAATCAACAGAGCTCTCAAGCATAGGATGTAGCTTAGTGCAGAGTGAGACTTTTATTGAATAAGAATGAATCGGGACTCATGAGCATCCTACTTGCTGAGTAGAGGGTTGGTACCATTCAGACTGAAGTCAGTGGGAGAACTCCTTAAAATAAGTGTGCAGGATACAGCTCGACACCTGGGGACTTCAGGTACAGAATTTCCAAGTCATGACACTGGAGATTTGAGGTCTTCATGAGAGACAGGCAAACCTTGAATACCTTATTTAAAAAAAATGCATTAAATAAGTTTCTCATGATGATGGATAAAAGCTAGAAAATTGGTATCTAAGCTAAGTGGGAACATGTCTGCACCAGCTTCCATGCCCTGAGCTGACAGTGCAGACACTGCCCATAAAATTTGAAAACCAAAAAAACAAGGAACCTAAATGTATTATTTCAAAGATCTTGGGATTTTTAAGTTGCTGTCAAGAATTGGAAGGCTTGATTCAGGAAGGCAGCTTACCTGTGATGGGCTGTGCAGGAAGGTGAAGTGGGCATAGGCTTGACAGATGCACCTTGGAAGACCAAGCAGTGTATTGTTGTTCTGTCGGGCCTGGAGACAGCCCTTGCCAGGCCGCGGCAAAAAGGGCCCTCTGCTGTTGCTTTCTCTGACACGTTCCATGATATAAATGCCCAGAGGTCTATATGACAGAAAATAAAGACATTCCCCCAGGTAAAGCAGGCTGTAGGCCACAGGAGCTTTTCCCTTGGCTCCTTCAGCTCTAGGGAGAGGGTGTGTTTCAAACCTGCCCCGAGTCGTGGACCCCTTCTTCTTTGTGCTATGCCCTTTGAGATAGCTCAAGGGTCCATCACATGTCCCAACAATCTTTTCGGCTCTGGGCTGAATTAGATAATTTCATGGTTTTTGAAATCCTGATTATGCTCATTCTTCTCCTCTGTGCTGCCTACACTGGGTCCTTGTGAGACCACAATCCTTTTAGATATGCAGTTCCCAGACAACCCATATATCCCATAAGCGGGGCACTTCCAAGGCCTTTCCCATCCTGAGGAAAGGATTATTTCACATATCTTGCAGGGTATGCTCCTGTTTAGATATTTGGGTAGGATATTTACCCTTCAGCAGCAGTACATCATCATCTAACGTCCAGTTTGTAATCTCCAGTAGATCCAAAGTTTTTCCTGTAGCACTGTTAGTCTCTTTATCTGCTTACTTGCACCTTCACTGCTGAAGTTCTGATAAGAGGTAATACATGGAGCACTCTGATTTGGTTTTATTTCACCATTCTATTAAAATATAAGCTTGTGCAATATTTGAGGCTTCAAGAAACAATTTCATGTTTACTTACATGAATTTTCTTTTTACTTTTATCTCTACTCTGAGTTTGAATTCAGAAGTATAAATTTGGTTTACAAAAAGCCTTTCCTGTCATAAAAAGCAGATATAGTCCCCATGAAGGAAACAGAAAACAGGTACTGGGTTTATTATTTACTTTTCAGTTCAAATTATTTTTCAAATGCCAAAGAAATAGCAAATTAGCATAAGGGTTGGCTTGCTAATATAATGGACTCAGAGAGCAAAACCATGTTTTGCTACCAGAACTACAGGATGTCATTGTCTTCTCTCATTTTTCATGCTGAACTTTACCACTTGCACTCAGGGTGGAACCAAGTTATTAAATGGAGCCTTACTTACATAAGAAGCACGTGGCAGAGCATTTTAGCAGTTCCTGCAAGAACGTTAAAATGAGTGAGTCTCTGTATGAGTAAAGCAATCTGACTAGAAGACAAAACATAAAGACAAAGATGAGCTTTCAGATGCCTCCTCCTGTGTGTGTTGATAATGTGTTTATTTTTTGAAATGGGGGTTACCAGCAGTGTCAGATGCACACAAAGACTGAGGGCAGATCAGTTCCAGTGGAAAAGATTAGCATAGTTTTTCTCAGGTTGGTGTGTTCAATCAAAAATAAAATGAATAAGCAACATGACTTTGAAGTGTGTCATGAATCTATCTTTTGTACTCTCTAGCCCTTAAGCAAATAATGAAAAGCAACTCTAGTTATGAGTCATGATATTTCTTTAACAATGAGAATTTATTCTCGATGCCTGCAATGATATTATTTAGTTAGATACTGTGCAGTCTTTATCTACGTATTTTTTATGAAGATAAAAGTTATAGAAATGCACCAAAGGGTATTTAAATACCTTTAATTTGAGATCTCTACATAAGCCCACATAAGGTACACTGCATTAGATATTCTAATAAAATGAATTTTCAGGTGCAGTAGCTAGTTATCAGTGCAGTGCTGCTTTCTATTCAGAGTTACAGCTAAGCTGAGTGAAGCTCAGTAAAGCTGAATGGGTTGCTCTAGGTTACAGAGCACCTTGAATCCACAGTGCCCAGCAATGTGTAGGTGGTTAAGTAGCCAAGCAGTTCACATCATTTAGCACAGACAACTATCCAAATCATTCACATGTCTCCCATGCACATCCTCAGTCCTTCTGGCTACCATAACAGCTCAGCACATACATCGTTCATTGCTCTACTGCCCATGTTGGTCTGCAGTGGTGGTGAAACCTGGACAGCAGTAGCAGAGGCTTCTCCCTTCTTCCCCATCACGGTGCCTCAAACTTGTCCAAGATGCAAGAGGGCTCTCTAGCTCAGTTCTAGTGTTCATTCTTCTCCCATAGAAGAAAGTGCAAGCTGAGCTGTGCCACAGCAAAACCCAAATCATCTGACTATCAGAGCACCTGTGAGTCACCAAGTAACAGGGACTTCAGGGCACCGGGACTTGCTACGACAGCATATATGTTGAACGAGTTCATGTGTCAGTGGCGCTTTTAGGATCTTACGAAAACTTTGCTGTTCCCAGAAGTTATCTATGGCTCCATGTTCTCTACTATCCAGTAGTTCCATGTACTTATCTCTGGTGAGGCCACTTCTGATGTGGTGTGTCCTGTTCTACGATTTCCAGTACAAAACAGACATAGACTAATGGGAGCATGCCCAGTGATTGCCATGAAGATGATTAAGAACTGGAGAGTCTTTCTCATAAGAAAAGTCTGAAACAGTTGGGCCTTTCAGCCTGGAGAAGACTAAGGGGAGCTCTTATCCACGTGTATATAAATGCTTGAGTAAAAACGTTGGAGCCAGACTCTACTCTGGCTGGAGCCAGACAGGATGAGAGACAAGAACAAATTACATCCGGTAATCTCCTCAGAAATACCCTCAGGATTATATTATCCCACAGCTTTACTAATTTTTCCCCAACTGGGAAAGAAAAAGTTTTGCATGGTGATGTTTTTGATCAAGCTGGGTTATAGCAGACAAGATTCATGGGCACAAAGGCCTGAAGCTCTTGCACTGCTGTGCAGTGGTTATTGCACTGACAGCCCTCGTGTGCTCTGCCAGGGGTAAATACTCGCTTAAGACAGAAGAGTGCTGTATTTGTAAAAACAGATAGATCCAGCTGCCTGGAAAACATATATAGTGTCCTGGAAAGCCAGTTTCTTCTGCAGCTTCTTGCAAGGAGGCTGGGATGAGAGGAGGACCCCCTCATCCAAACCTACAGCATCCATCACCTCCAGCCCTGCTGTGCCACTGCCAGGAGTGACCCGGCAAGTCAGGCTGTCCGTTACAGCTCACCTCATGCCCTCTGTTTTCCAGAAATAATAAAGCTAGAGACTGGTTTCAGCCTTCTAATTCAGGGTAAGTAAAACTCATGTATTTCTATGTAGCTGAGAAGCTCTGAGCTCACCGTGCTACAGGTTTAGTTTCAGTGAGCCACTTGCACCAAGGTGGTGATCCTCTTTCCATGTAAGGCACCATGCACATTAATGTATGGTATTTAAAATAAGTCTTCTCAGTATCTTATATAACTTCTGCAGGTCATAGGTCTTTTTTTGAACAGGGAACAAAATGTCTATAAAAGGCCCTACCAACATGTGGCTTGGGACACCTTTATTTCAGATTTTTTTATCACCCAGAAGAATGCGCTGGCCTCTGTCTATTTTGTGATCTGCAGCTACTCCTGTCAACTGCTTTTATCATTTAACAGTAGTGTAATCAGTTGTCACCTAGTTATGTTTATGGCATATACATTATACCGTTTTGGAGATAAGAAATTATTACTGACACACACCCCTTCATTAATTCAGTGACAGAGGAGTAATAGTGAATACAACTGTCAAGGTAAAATGACAGAATACATCAGCATTAGGGTGATCAAACAATGCAGGTAAATACCATCTATAAACATCAACCTGTTACAACAGCAGCACTTCATGACTTTTGGCAGCCACAAAGTCATCAATAAGATCCTAAAAGCTCCGGTGACATGTGAACTCACTCTCAATAGATACATTGTCAGAGCAATTTAATTTGCTTTGTGGTGGTGTCACTCTTCGTTGGAGAAGGACCTTTCTCACCCTCAGAGTTCATTAATGACAGTGTCAAGAACAGTCTTATTGCCATGACAACAATGAAGAAAGTTGAATGGAGACTACTGGATAGCAGAAAGCAGATACTTCAGTTGGGTGTGCTTGGCAGGCATGTTCATACCAAGCAAAATACTGCTGTTTCCAAAATGTATTAAGGTGAGTTCAAATTAAATGTGCACAAGCATCTTCTGAATCTTCAGAAAGTGTCTCTTTGCATAAATTTTCTAACAGATACATTTTTTAAAAAACATTTTTGTACCAGAAAATTAGAAAAAACTACTCAATCATTTAGGTCTGAAAACCTGCTCAGTTTCACTACTTACAGATGAAAGTACCTTTTGGATTTTCATCCACATCATGTTTCCTTTCACAGCAATGATGACCTTGTTTATGTCGTTGGGTAGTGGTTACGGCTGCTCTTTTACTTTGCAGTTTAGTCACACAATCAACATTTGATAGAGTATTAATGGTAAACACAACTCTGGCTTAATGATTTTTACGGTCTAATTATTTTTTCTGTGGCAACAACATTCCCTTCTATCACTTTGTAATTTTCTCTCTGTGAGACTCATTGACTGAAAAAGTGGGTAAGCCCAGATGCCTGATGTCCAAAGCTGAGGCAGTAAAAGCCAGATACATACTGTATTATCCAAATTAGAAATTAACTAATTCCACTTAACCGTGTTTGCCTTTGTCTAAACCATTGATTTTTCCTTTATTCTTGTGTTCCCAAGCTCACTTCTCCAGATCATCTGCTGTTTTATCTATTGCTAACATACTCCCACCTCTTCTTGTTTCAAAGGCAAATGATCTCCACCTTTTAAAACATGGTTTCTGCTGAATATTTTTATCTGCTCCCAATCTTTCCCAACACCCTGAGCTGAAGCTGATAGAGGTCTGCATTGTCAACTGATAGTGTGAGCACCCAGCCCTGCACGTGGTCTCCTCCCCAGCGTCACACCATCGACCACATAAAAGCCCTGCCTTCTATTTCCATACCTTTACCACCTATTAATTTGTTTCATTCATTGGATCGTGGCTATACACAGCTGTCCACCACCATATCCAAGTCCCCTTTCTAACCTGACACAGGCAGAACAGTGTAAGGTTAATGAGTAAATCATGTTTTCCTTCCCAATTAATGTTGTTTTGCATTTGCTGACATTGAGCTCCACCTGTCATTTGGTTCACCCCTGTTCAGTTCTCTGGAGCTCCAACCAGCCTTCTCCACTCCTGACAGACTCCAAGAGTACTATTCAAGAGATCAGTACCTGAGTACTCTGCTCTTAATCTTTTGCTTTGTTGGAAAGGGATTAATCTGATTCTTTATTTCCTATTTCCTGGCTTTTTTTCCCCGGACAATACATCGTTTCTCCAAGCAGAAACAAGTGATTTTTTTAGACCTCTTTCTAAGGCATCTTTTCACTCACCCTTTGAAAATTAAAATACAATATTTTTACTTTCTTTACACTACTTTACATTTTTACATTGCATTACTGACAGATTAAAAAAATTCTTAGAGTTTAGTGAGACAAAATTTCCCATTGCAGGAACTGGTGGATTGCCTTTTTCCCTTAATACTTCATTTTAAAGATCTTTTTATGAATGCTTCCTTTTCTTGAGGCATGAGACATGATTACAAAAGCTATTATTATAATTTTCAACAGTGGAAGCCTGAGAGTATTAGGAAAAGAAGAGACAATTTCAGGCCAACCTTTGATATCTCACCAAGATATTATTCTGAAGCTCTTTGCTGGTTCATCCACTGACTGCAAGTTGATTAATTAAATTCTGAAAACATTAAACTGCAATGCAACCCAGTTCTGCTTATTTATCACCTACTCAAAACAGAGATTTTAAGTCTCCACACACAGGTAAACAAGAACAACATATTTTCAACATAAAATGCAAAATGAGAAGCAAGGAGAGAAATAAGAAGCTGAAGGGAAGCATCACCATTGAAAATGGGGTCATGAGGAGACTCCTAGAACCTGAGGGCCAGACTGAGCACTGCAGATACATTTGCATCCATTGTCTTCCTGCTCAGGTGTAAATTATCCTGAACTGTAAATTTCATCCTTTTATGCTTTTTCTTTTCCAAAGAAAAGGGAAACAAATGTGTAAGATACAGCAGGTAGTCTTGTACCTGGAGATAGACATCCTATTCATCCCACCTTTGCTGTGCAAACATCCTGCAGCACATCTTGGGTCTTGGTCTCTCTGTCTGTGGGGACCCACCAAAGTGTGCCACAGAGGTCTGAACTTCAGTGTTCATCTTCACATGTACCACAAGTAGCTCCTCATCTGTGTAAGGCCCAGGAGGGACCAGACTCCTCCTGCTGACCTGTTGGTTAAGCACCTGTAAGAGACATATGGTCCTCCCTGACCGCAGCCATTCATGCTCTGCCAATATCCTGCCTTTCAAAGCCAGGAATAAGATTTTCACTGAATATTAATTGACCTGACTAGTGAGGTTCTGAAAACACAATAAATTATTTTGTGGTCTTTTCAGCCACATGTACGTACTTAAAGAGAGGATGCCTCCAAGCGAGCTGTGTGTCACATACTGCAGTTCAAACAGCCACAAAACCAAGGGCTTGCTCAGTGTGTCTGCACAGTGGAGCAGGGGAGGGAGCTGTGGCCAAGGGGTGCTCCTACCTGATGCACTTGTATGGAATAAAAAATGAAATATTGATGTATTTGTCTTCCCTTAACTGAAAAGAACAACAGTAAAAAAAAATCACCTTTTTAACTTCACTGAATTTCTTTGCTACAGTTAAAGCTACTTGTTTTAGGTTATGGCTGATAAGAAGTAATTAACAACTTGCCTCGTGCTCTGAAATTATCATGCTCGAGCCACAAAACCACTGCATTTCTTACTTCATTGCAGCCAACTATTGTAACCATGCCCCGTTCAGGGAAAAATATGCTGGAGTTTTTGCTTATCTATGTAGGAATGTCTGATATCAAAAAGAAATAAAAGACCAGCCACCTAGCAATTAACAGTAGGCTGTTAGTTAAAGTTTCCTTATGAAATATCATAATAAAAAAATTAACAGCTGTCCCCTGTACAAGGAATGTGTCCCTTAATACCAAGCTTTCACCATCAAAATGCCTTGCACCCATGTTTTGTTGCCCTAAGTGACAGATTTTATCACGGTTTCACTGCTTGGTTAAATTTGCACCTGAGTGGATGAAGGTGCATCCTGCAGCTCTTGCACTGCACAACCTTTGCAAGCCCGTAACGGGGAGCAGGCTGCTCTGAGCATGGCAGAGTTTGATTTAAATTGGAGCAGGTCCAGAAGGCCACATTCAGGTTAGCCCAAGCAGTGAAGACATCTCTGTGAAGATGCGCAGGGTCAAAGCCGGGTCATTCCAGCTTGTCATTACCCTTTAAAGGAGCCCTGTGTCCCATGGTCAGGTCTCCCTGCCCACTGTTCCCATCACGTACAGGCTTTCCTGCACTGAAACCACTGGTTAGGCTGGGCTGTATCAGGGGATACATCTCCTGAGTGTGGCCCTGCACCTTCAGCCTCTTCCACTCAGCTACTGAACCATAATGGGGGGGTTTCTGGGTCTCTGGAGGTGGTAACCTTAATTTTTAACAGACAGGAATAACAAGAGCCCTGGTGCAAGCCCTCTGCATATTCACTTCTCTATGCAGCAGCACATTTTGCTCCATGTCCTCTGTTCATATGTACTAAAACAGGTAGCAAAAGATTAAAAGACAGCAAAAAGCATAAAATATGATGTATAGATCTGTGAATGGAGAGATTTAAAAGGTTCTGTGAAGCGAGACAAGATGATCACAAGATACTATGGGAGTCGTTTTGCTCCTGTATAATCAAAGTTACACTCCAACTGAAGTGTCACTTGTTCTACATCTTCTGTGTTTAACAGAAATTTGAAGTCCTATCTGCAGCAGAGGATGTATGGACTCCTGCTTCAGTGAGGCAAACAACTATTAAACATTTATATCTGTCTCACTGGGTGTTACAAATGCAAGTTGTCTGGCTTCAGAAATCCTACCAGTCGCCCACATATTGCAATGATACTGTAATCATTAGCATAAGGCTGAGATCTACAGTAGATCATGGATGCAACTCTTTTTTTTCTCCTTAAAGTATGATTTTAATTCCAATGATGGGTCACAGATGGAGCTGTGCACTAGCCATAGTGAAGGAAGGGAAAGGCAGATTTCTTTCCTTCACCTGGAGAAGAGCACCTACAGGCTCTACGCCTTCTTACAATCTGATCCAACACAAGTGCACTAGCTAGGGGTGGAGTCCATGTGTAGGCATCTTCATGTGAGCTAGGTATCTACAGGCCTGTTATAGTCAGTCAATAACATCAGAGAAGAGTTATCGAGCTAAGGAAATATTGGTGAGACTGGGGTGAGCTGAGGTCTCTGGCTTCCCTTGTATTGACGAAGGGCTTTTCTAAAGATAGGCATCCAGTGCCATTTAAGATATGTTGAATGGCCTCCAAATGCTGTCATCTGGAAGGACACGGATCCCATGCTGTATCTGTCAGCCCAAATCAGACATCTCAGATACCAAAGGGCATCCCAAATGCTACCAGAAGCCTACATGTGGGCAGCTGAACCCAGCCCTAGATCTTGATTGAATATAATGGGAAGTTACACTCCCAGTTCACATGTAGACATACCTACTATAGGCAACTACAGGGATAAGTCTGGATCTCTCTTCTAGTGAGAAACACCTATTTTTTTATTTTAATAGAGCAACTTAAATTGTATAACTTCTTTTTTTTCCTGAAAAGTAACCTCCTTCTTAGATAAAGGCAATGTAGTAGATCTATTTTATTTAGATTCAATGCATGTCAGATGAAGATTGTAGGAGTGAATACAGGCATTGCAAGGGCTCTAAAAGGAGACTGAACGGCTATTTTTTGACAGGGTAAATTTGCATGATTTTTACACTGTTTTTAATTAGACCCTTGTTTCAGGGTTTCTACTAGTTGCTTCCAGTGGGCAGGAAGGTGTTTCTTTCTCCTGTTAATGTATAACTTAACTTCTTAGTTTTTTTCCTCCTCCTTTGAAAGCGGGAGACATTGTCTAGCTTGAGAAATAGGATGAAAGGCAGAGTACATTGGCGATACTGAAAAAATTCTAGCAAGCTGGTTTGTGTGTCTTGATGACCAGCTCAGACTTGGACAGATCACCAGATCCAGAAGTAGAAAGGAATTTCCTCCCTAGTCAAAGTGACAGCACCACTGCAGGGTCATTGTTTTTCTCTGTAATGCTGGCATAGCCCAATCCCCAGCATCTTCTGAGTCTTTGTTCCTTACAAATCCGCTCCCACTGTAGCAATTCAAGTCATTGACTGTGGACCTAGATCTTTCCTTTCTCGGTTCTTTCACTGAATTTCTAGTACTTCAGCTTTTGTACCAAAGGTAAGGCTCACTTGCAATGGGCAAAGGAGATGTTTCATGGCTTGTGGTATCTGCTCTGTGAGGAACAGGGATTCTGCAGATCCTTATGGATTAAACACCAACCAGATGAGGGCTTTTGATGTCAGAGCAGTACACTGATGATTTAGTCAGTCCTAGTGGTCTGTGCCTGCAAAGTCCTACAGAACAGCACAGTCATAATCACCCTGCTTGTGGAAGATGAGAATGAGGGGTTGGACCATGATAAACACAGAGCAGAAATTGCACAATTAGCTCAGGGCAGATTTTTCCAAAACTACTTAGTAAAATTCTTTCTAAAAAATACATGCCTGCAGAAACTTGTTAGGGAGAACAGTCAGAGATTTCTCAGCATTGAATTAATAAAAAAATTGTTTTGTCTTGGACCAAATTTTCTCCCTACAAGGGTGCCATTGCAGTATTATATTTATGTTCTTTCACAGCACTGGCAAACAGCAGTGGTGATGACTGGCTGGTTCTTCATGATCCCTTGCTGGAATCATGAGGCTAAACATCCCATACTCTCTGGGAAGTGGAGTCACTGATTTGCATGAGTCTAAGATCAGCAGGAGACAACTACAGAGTGCACTTACTCACTGCGTGTGGGGTTCACTGCCTTTTGCGGTCATCCAAGTTCAGGTGTTCACCTAGGAGTCGGGTGCCTGGTCAACAGCCATCCAGTCAGCACAGCCAATGGAGGTTGAAGAGAGTTTGGGCTGATGGGTGTCTGTGCTTATGTGAGGTGAGCAGCTCCCCTGCCTTGATTCACCAAATCTCCAGCACCTGTGATGGGAGCTCAGTGTAGTCACTCACCCAGTGCAGAGGCAACCGAGGCACAGACCCAGAGGCTGAGCAGATATAATCCATGCCCTCCAGAAGTAGTGGCTGGACTTGATGTAAGATCCTTGATGGCCCCCTGAACAACACCAGATACCTGTGAAAAGGCAGCTGAACAGTGCTACAGGCTCACATGTCCCTACACTGCACTTTCACACCATGTTATATCCTATTGGCCTAAATCCCATCCTAGATGCCTGCATCATGTCCAACTTTCCCCAAAACCATTTCCTTAAACTGCATAATGAACACAACCATTCCCAGCCTGTTCTTTAACTAAATGGGGTATTTCAATGCCTGGCCAGCTAGAGAGCAGAGAAGATATAAAAAGAAGAAACAAGGTAGTTAATAGGTGCTCTGTCCTCCCCATTTCTCTGGATATGGAGCACCAGGATATTTTTGTCTCCTTCGTCAGCAAGGATCCATATGGATGTACCAGTTGCTTCAAAAATAATTGTCAGCTTTCACCAGCATTCAGATGGGCCCTATTTCTGGCCCCATGCACGTAGCAAACAAAAGGTGCCATCTAGTGTCTCTGAGCAGCATCCAAAACCAAAAGGAGAAATCACTCACATGGTGCATTTAATGTCTACTTTCTCATTGACAGACACAAAACTGGTCTTCAAAATATGCAAACATTTTATTTTAGGGAAGTTTAAGCAAGCCAGGACTTACGTCTTCTCTCTCCCTCTCCTGTCTCTTCTCTCTTTGTCTCTCGGCATTGTTTTCATCCAAGGTCTGAGCCTGAACTTGGTTCAAGACAGGAGTATTCAGGAGATGGATCCATTGGTTCCCTTGGCTAAAATAATTTAAAGTTATTCTAAGCAATAACGATTAATTTTTCAACAAGTTGGGGCTTGAAATACAGTTTTGCGTATTGCTAATAATTTTTTGTCCTGAGGGGCTTAGTCCCATTTAAAGTGGAAAGCAATTTAGTCATCACATTCTGGACAGAGAGTGAGAAACCACAAGCAGTGGGACTCATGGAGGGTGAAATTGGCAGCAGGCACATCTTGTTTACCCTTCCCATCGGCAGGCAGGTGTTCAGCCATTTCCTGTGAAGCAGGGTTCCATCACGTGTAACGGTTACTTGGGAAGACAAATGCCGTCACTCCAAACGTCCCCCCTTCCTTCTGCCAGCTTTATATGCTGAGCATGATGTTATACGGTATAGAGTATCCCTTTGGTCAGTTGGGGTCCGCTGTCCCAGCTGTGTCCCCTCCCAGCTTCT
>NW_010162153.1:0-21953 GCF_000695765.1 Mesitornis unicolor | reverse complement strand
AATTTCTGCCAGGCCGTTTTCAGGGGCTTCCACGGTTACTAACCCCTTGCACCTTGGTCGCTGCACAGAACTCCATCCCCTACCTTCTATCAATTGTTATTGATATAACAATTGTTTCAAAGTCTAAGAAATTGTAGGACATTACTGAAAAATCTTTTTAGTTTTTAAAAAGGCTTATATTGCACCCTGACATACTAGAATATTATTAAAATAATACACACAGACAAAAAGGTAAAGTTAGTAGTGACTATTTCTTTGATACCTTCTAGCAACCTAGACTTTTTTGCAGTTGTAAAAGCTAGAGACTCAAGGTTTAGGAGGAATAATCTAATAACAGATAATCTAAAATATCTAGAGATCCGTCCAAATGGCTTCAGGATCAGCGCTTATTTTTAAATCAAATTCTATACTGCAAAAGATTTCAAACAGTAACTTACTTTGACATTTGTCTGTTTTTTCCCTTATTTGATCCTCAGATCTGTTATAACCTTCAACAAATAAAAATCGTTGATATTTTTTGTCTCTGACACTTTCTTATTTGCAACAGTTCCTGTCTAAATATTTGCTGCTTGCCTGTGAGCATTCTATCTTTTCTATGGGAAATTTATTCATTGGTATGCCCTTGATTTATCTCTTAGTACCAGACTCATAACTACTTAGTAGTCCTTCTATTTGCTATAAGCCAAAACTTTTAATTGTACCAGCAGTGTTAATATTGTGAGTCAAATATCTTCATTTCGTATCTGAGCATTGTGTTGTACAGCTGCATCTTCTAAATTACATCATTTTGTGTTTTACCATATTTTGTCTAGCCTGTTTATTATTCTGCTTATCTGACAGTCTTATTACTCTTTTAAGATTCTGTAGTGCCGTCTGCTATTGCTATGCGATGACATTCCTGCATATTTTCTGTTTGTGCCTGACCAACTGTACAGCACATCTGTCATGCCATTCTGTTTGTCTTCACTATCTTATCTCCATCTTTACCCATATCTCAGGCATTTTGTGAGGAAGCCTCTGCATCTCAGACATAGGCAATGAAACTGTTCCCAGCACTAAACTGTTTTCAGCACTAGATCTACTAAGCTGCTTCTTAGATGTCAAAATAATTTCATTAAGTGAAATAATCAGCATTCTAAAGTGATTTTACATCATCACTTCATTCCTGTGAATAGCACAAACCACCTTTCTGGTGCTTTGATAAGCTCCACAGAACTGACATGGTCTTTAGTAGCATTCTGTAACTAGCCATCGATTTTCCCTACTTTTCTTTAATACTATCAATAAAAAACAAACTACAATATTGCAGTCAGTTCTGACCATATTCCAGGATTCACCATGAAATGAATGTAATTCCAATATGCTGCTACACCGTTCAGAAGTTTCTGTGCTGTGCTTTTGGGTACCTATCTATTGTTAATTGCATTCATTATCATCTCTTTTTACTAAAAACTTTTTCTCATTTCAACAGTATCACTACACGATTCCATCTGGGTCCTGAACACAGCAGGTTCTTTAAACTTGAGTTTTCTGAAATCCTGTGCTTATGTTAAAACTTGAAGATATTTTGCAAACTTTTCAGCAGTAATATGTACAAAACCAGTTTGTATCCTAATGAATTTTTAATAATATTTTCCATATCTTACAGTTTATACGTTCTGTGTTCAGCTTCTGTATTATAGCAATGGCCAATGCGATCAACAGCTCTTTGGCGAGCTGTTCCAACGTAACGTTCACCAGTTGCGTCTGCTCCTCCCTCACTTTGTCATCTCCTTTTTCCCCTCATTTCGCATGCTTTATAACTTCCCTGTTGATTTTACTCTTTACAGCACCACTTCTTATCAGTTTAATCTTTCTTTATTTTTTTTAATTTGAATTATTTAAAAAACAAAAATCAGGATATTACAAACTTACCATATGGTAAACAGTCTTCTCTTTTGCCATGTTTAAATAACTGTGCCTACAATTAAAATAGGGAAAACAGACATGAGAATGAAGAGATTCCAAAGCACAATATATCAAGCACGTAGTTCTAAAATTCTTTCTAATATCCTTGCAATAATCTGTAATGTTTACTAATGTAAGTAGCATAAAAGAAGGAGTCTCAGGGTGGAGTTTTACATCTTTTAAGTCAATGCAAGTCAAGGATACTGTAGCCCAGCCCTGCCCTCCCATCCATACAGTCACGCAGGTAGCCAGCTCAGGGAGCTGAGTTGGCCAAAACACACTCAGGACAGAATAAAAAATTTAAAAAAATTTTAAAAAGAGAAAAAAAAAAAAGAGCTGAAAAAAAGCCTAAAAAAAAAAGCCTAAAGAAAAAAGCCACTAGTTTTCAGCCAGCTCAGCTCTCTGAACCATCCATCTCAGTGCTTGGCCACATGAGATCACTGCAGATGCAACCTCAGCACTTACTATCCATCTCAAACAGCTCATGTTGCTTTGAACCTCTAAAAAGTGAAGCAGAATTTGTAGAACACTAATAAAGGCAGAATAATAAGGGTACTGTATATCCTGTTTGTGACTTCCTGACAGTCTCCAAAGTGAACAAGCCTTGCCTAGGATTTAGATGATCCAGCAGTACACATCAATACTTTGGTCACTGCTAAGAACTAGGACAGGTGGACACGCAGGAGCGAACTTAGTTATCAGTAGCAACCACACTGGGACAGATAGGATGTAGTACAGGCTAAACTGCTGAGTATTTTACACCGTTTCTCCAACAGTTTTTGAGAACTCCATGTTGAACCACATAAAATCAGCTACAGAAATCTCTGGCTGCAAGTCTGCTACGAACACACTTCCAACAGGCAAACTTTAATTCCCGTGCCAAGGGATTTAAAGAGGCAAAGGGCTTCCAAAATAATTTTATATACAATTAAATACCCCAGCAAAGTTAAGCCCCAGCACCACAGTGAGACAAATGGACTATTAACACCTCCAAAAAACATGTTATGTATTTCGTTTCCTCAGTTTACTTAGTGTGCATCAAAACTACTGTGTGCAGTCACTTATTTTTCCTTCCTTTGTCATTCACCAGAAGAAAAGTCTTTCTCAATAAATATGCCTAGGAGATAAACAAGAGCAGACTTACCTTAAAAATATGTACTTTCTCACACATACCAAACACACACGTGCCTCCCATACTACAGGAGTGGTTAAGAGCAACAGAGGCAATAAAAACACCTTTAGGCTATGTACCCATTCTATTTTGTTTGGTTACTAAATTGCATCTTTAGAACTTAAATTAGCACTTCTGATCAACTCTACTACAAGCTATACAGTAGAACTTCATAATACATATTGAATTATTTCAGATTTTTAATATTTTCACGAGTAACTAGACAATTGCAAGGCATCCTTTAAAAACTACATTTACAAAGTGGAAATGCTACAGAACTACTTCGGGCCCAGAGCAGTTAACGTAATAACTACAAATGCCATAAACATAGCACTTTTATCAATACACCATATCAGTATCCAAAAATACGTATTTCCCACTAACATACAACAACACTCTGCTTGTATTAAAAAGCCTACAGAAAAGACAACAGAAAATTTGCAAACCTTTGGTATAATTAAAATATCTAGAGTGCCTCTAAAATATTTCTACCTCTTCGCTGAAACATGCAAAAGCTCATTTCTTCATCACTCTGTTCCTGTGTTCTGCTTTAAAAACCTATCAGACGGTTTCTTCACAAGGTTAGCAAGTTCGTAACTGATGCTAGGAGGTACTTGTAGCATTTCTCACCCTACCTTCACAATTACTTCTCCTTTCTGTATAAAAGCCCAGTTAAGAGTAAATACTGTTTTTAACGCACACGCAGGGTGCCTCCAAATTATGATTATATTCAAACAAAACACAGTATAATTCCTGAAGAAGTGATAAAGCAGAGAAACATCTTTTTCATATAGCCTTGGGAATGCTCCTGGGCAAGCTCATGTGAACGTGTCCCCTTGCGCTTCCCAGCATCCTGTCTGGGCACTCCTGCAAAGATGGAACAGAGTCTTCCCAAAATCTACACATTTTCCATCTTACATAGTTCCTCAATTCTGCGACATTTCTCCAAGTTTTTCTGTGAGTTTTCACATCCTCAAGGCCAGCTTTGAATGGAGTTCTGTCTCCTCAGGATAAACATAACCAGAAGGTATCACCTCTAAGCGAGACGTGGGAAGAAATTAACCAACAAACAAGCAGGAAATGAGAAAACTCTGTCGTACAGGATTTTTTTTTAATGCTTTTCTTAAAAACAGTAAGAAAACAGCCTCACTCACCTATGAGTCAATTTAGAACAGCGAACCTGAAAGATTCTATTTCACACATTTCTATTATTTTCTGGACAAAAACGTGAAACACATGTTGTTTCCCTACCAAAGTTTCACTGCACTTAAATACCAAGCCATTTCCAGAACTGGTTTTCAACACAGAACGTCTACTCTCAAAAAAAATACCGCAATAATTTATAATATACTTTCAGATGTTAAAATCATCATAGCAACTGCTGCAAATCAAATGAGATATGGATTAAGGTATTTTATTTCATCATTACAAGTTTTCTGAGGAAGTAAAAATTAACCAAAGAACACCATAGTTACAGTGTTCAGATTACTAACTGAACTTTACAGACTGAGACTCCATATTTACATGTTTCTGTTCAACAGAGTATGTTACCCACTGATTTTGGAATAAACAGCTGAAAATGCCAAATGTCTGAAAGAAAAAAAGTTCTGTCTGCACCCACTAATTGCAGATCAGCGAGAACCTTCTAAGAGATTATTAGTGTCTCAACGAGTGATACATCAGGTATTTCTCTGTATCAGAAAAACATTTAACAACCATCTTTACAAAAAAATGCAATTTTTTATAGAAGCAAATAGGAAATAACCGAACTGTTGAGAACTACTCTTCAGACATTCAACACAGCAGGAAATCCAGCGTCTGGATTTTTTTCTGATTGTAGTAGAAATGTCAAGAAAAGAACTTTTCATTACTTCTTTGAGTTAAAGTATGCAAAAGCATTCACAAGCCCAAATTTCCCAAACTTTTGAGCTTACTAGATATATTTTCCAGGGGGAATAAACGACCACTTTAACCAATGTTGGCCTTTAGGGGGGAGGGGGAAAAAAAAAAAGTATTTTCTTCTGGCATGGGCTACAGTCATGCATGTGCGACAAAGTTACTCTCAGAAAAATCCTGCAAATCTAGACCTTACAGTGGTTATACTGAAAAGAAGAGTATGTGATGCATGAACAGAAATCATTAAAAAAACCACACAGAAAAAAGGACGAATCAGCATTACAGTACTCAGCTTAAACTTCCTGCCTTGAAGGAAGAAAAACATCCAAGGCACACCATTTCAAAAAATCTGATACAAACAAAATAATTAATAAGCTTGGTTTGCCACCTGCATAGACATTTTAGTGTCAGCAACTAACAATACTGAAAGTAAGGAGCCTGCCTAGGCTGCCTTACCCAGGCAATCAGTGTTACGCCACGGTCTCTTCACTTTAATGAGGACACACAGCATACACCAACTTACCCAACCTGTTGAACTGTTGAAAAAGTATGTGACTCCATCTCTTATAAATAATTAAGCCACCTACAAATTAGAGAAAATCAGTGGTGTGCAAGCAATGATGACTGTCAAGTCTGGTTTTGCTTTAGAAATAGCATGGTGCTAGGAAAACAAAACCTAGTTTCTCAGTAATCACAGAAGAAACACACCACACCTTCCAATTGTCTGCATAACCCACTCTAGGCCCGACCTTCATGAGATATATCAAACAGGATCATCTCCAGGACGTGTTCCCCAAGCTATACAAATCACCATTAAGGGTGGCCTGACTGTGTGGTAGCAAGCATATCTTCCTGCCGAGCAGGAGACGCAAGTCTGAATCTACCCTCTGGTTGTAACCAAACAAGTCAAGGACTGGGAGGATAATTTCAGCCTCTACGGGAAGAGAAGAAAATGATATCTTTCATTACTCTGGAGCACCCCCTAGTAGTCACACAACACCCTTGTCCAGGGAAAGCTATCAGCCATCCCTGTCTCCAGGCCAGATGCAGGGAGGTAAACAAGGTGAGGGAGGCCATGCTGTCAGAATAGAAAGTTGACCTGAAAGTAGAGAATATTTAATGCATTATATGTGCAGCTAGTGGTAAAATAGATTAGTTAAAGCCCTTGTCCTTACTGTGTCTTCAACACAAACAGTACTCCTTCCATACGTCACACATATTTGTCAGGGTACTGACCATCACCACTGTACTTAAGCTGACAAACTTCAATACACAGCCCGGTTAAATGGGTGGCAAAAGGAGTTCAGTTTTCCTAAGATCTTAATTATTTATCAGTTGAAAGCCTGAGGGGTTTAGTCTAGCACATGAGGAAGTAACAGAATTATTCCGTTCCATCTGAACAAGACGACTCAAAAACACAGATTTGAAATACATGGAACAAAAAAAAAAGAGGCAGCTTGAGACAGCACTACGTTCTAACAGGAGAAACAGTCTTATGGTAACAGAACTTGTAAACCTTGAACAAACCACAGTACATCTGGAGAAAAGGAAAAAGCTCAGAAGTATCAGACAGGGCCATACTGGAATACTCTGTGTCATTCGGAGAGACAGGAGATACAGCATTACCTGAAAGGGGTCAGTGCCCTTGGTATCTGCAGATATAAGAACTTTTTTCCCTCCTTTTATCACCACTGCTTTGTGTACACCCTCATCACCAACCCACCGAGCAACACCACCTTACAAAAAAGGGAATGGAACTAGACAGTCCTAGTACAGTGGATTTTTTGAGAATGCTAAAATATAGACTTGGGAAACATTCTATTTGGAAATATGCTATTTTTGTGCCTCTGGGTCTGAAAGAATAGAGTTGGAGAGTTCTTTCTTCCCTGGAGCAAAATTTACATAAGCATGTTGGTATTGCTAAATAACTTTTGCATTAGAGACAGCTCAGGGAAATGCCCTGTTCTTAAGACTCTCGAGTTTCATCAGATCACTGTGTAGGGCGTTTTATTTTTTTTAATTATTACTCACACTTGTATACTGAATCACTTATAAAACAAATAAGGTTTAATAAGTTTCAATGCCCAAGGCTACCTCAACATGATGACATCTCTGTCACGCAAGAACTGGGAGTGCTACACCCTGCAGCAATAACTAAAAAGCTGTTTGATATAATGACAGGTTTAAAAGCAAACCTCCGGACCAAGAGAATTTAAAATGCAGATTCTTGAAACAGGTTAGAAGTTTCCTTCAAGTAAACAAATGTTATAAAAAAAGTGTAGCACTTTCTTATTAATCCAACATTTATAGTCCTTCAAATATACAAAGTATCCAAGCACAAAAGTGAATTTAACTCAATAGTGCAACGTTAGTTTCAACAAGAGGGCAGTTTTAAAAACCGAATCCCAAATACTGCAAGCAAAGCTTCCTGCTAGTGCACACCTGTTGTGAAATGACACATTACTGACGACAGGTGTAAGGAAAAAAAGAAAAAAGCACCAGTGAAATTAAAATGTGTAATGCAGGCTGCGTGTTTCAACAAGAACCATGAAACAGTAGTACTTGTTCTACACATAACGCTGAGTTAGATTAAACAGTAGCGTACCTAATCGCCAGGACTTAAGGCCACGAAAAGGCAGATCAAAGTGCGGCAACGTCGAACTACTCATTGCGTACCTAACTTGCAGTTTCAGTTCACTGAAATGCAAGAGTTTCACATCTTTTTAAAACAGTCCTGCCATGACAAAATCACTACAAGCTACTTCCTAAACGCAGACCATAAGCACCACAGTATCATCATCTCACTGAAATCCGCCTTGTTAGGGGCAGCCCTCAACTCATCCCCACCCTGGTGGGTCACATTCCCAAAACCAGTTACATTCCTGAAACCTGCCCTGCTGTACTGACCAGAAACTGGAAGATGGTCTTTTTTCTTCCCGATTGTTCAGAGAGAAATGCCCAGACAACTACAGCTGGACAGCAACAAATTGCTGGAGGAATCTAAGAGCAAAGAATTTTGAAGGTTGCTGACACAAGTTTTAGTTGCCCCTCATGAGGATGTGTTCTGCTTCACACACTCAGCAATTACTTATTATGTTTCTGTACAGACTGTTAGAATCTTGTATGTTTAAGAGAAAAGGTTTACTTATTTTTAAAACTTTTATTTTCAGCTGATATTTTTGGTTTACAACATGCTACTGTTATAAGTGTGTTACAAAATCTTTAGTATTAAACTCCTGAAATCAACATTTCCTACTTCACTTAAGCATGTCTGTGTACACACATACCTGCATACATGTATCGTTCTGAAAACCTTTATTCCCTAATGACAGAATTCATGCTTACATTGTAGTAACTGAAATTAAGAATTGAAGACAGCAAGAAAAGGCTTTTAAAATTCAGTCTGCTCATACCTACCAACTGGAACAAGAGTTATGAGCTGTACATGACAAATAAAACTGGCTTGATAAATACTTTCACCTATCCCACATAGGAAGAAAAAAATCTAAAAGCAAGAAGGCAGGCTTCTGCTTCCAGGTATTCTGTATCACATTCTAGTTTCGATTCTACTTGTTAAGTATTCACCTGTTTCGCTTAGTACGCACTAATGAACAGGTGGAGAGAGCCAAAGCCAAACTCAAAGGAATTATGACAAAACACTAATGTATTATACATCCTACAGGTCTCATCACGCACCTAGAATGGCAAACAGTCAGTCTCCCTTTCCAGATCTGACAATAAAATGATGAAACATCATTTTATCTTCTGAAACATACTGCAATGCATACAAATAATGCTTCCTCCTACTTAAGCAACAAGTCCTAAGTTATTCTAAATATAGATCATTTCTTGTATCGTCTGATTCGGATGAGCTGCTAAAGGAAAAAAAAAACCAAAACAAAAACAACAAAAAACCCCACACCACACACTTGTCCCAGAATTTTGCTTGGAAATTTAGTAACATACTGCATACAAGTCCTCATAGCAATTATTTTGAAAGAGCTGCAAATTTATGCAGATTATAGAAACTCATACAAACACCAGCAAATCCTTACATCTGTGCACAGACTGTACAAGAGCACATTATCTGTCTTTGCTTGCACTACCTCAACTTTGGTCAACAACAAAAGCCAGCAGCGACAACTTCACCCACACAAACTCCCCCATTCCACCCAAATACATTCAGAAATCAAAACTGGAACAGATATCAGGTATTATTCAAGTGTTTCAGAATGCACACCAACGCTTTTAAGGATGCAAAACTACATGAAATCTTTGATAAAAATATGTTCCTAAAATGTACAAGAGCAGCGCTATCATATAGTACTGCTTCAGGTACGACACATTTTTCCCATGCGTAGTATATAAATTTTAAAACACAAACAAAGAATTAAGCTCTCTGAGTCATAAACTATTGTTACTTCACAAGGTAAAAAGTATTAAACAAAAAAATTGTTCAAATTAGCAAGTAAAAACATAGGAAATAGTGCATTTTTTCATACCATTGAAGGACATAAGTTTGGTATGTCCTACTAAAACTACTGAGAACAATATTTTTGTTGAAGAAGAATGGACAGAGCTTTCAAGAATTACTTGCATTTTGGTTACCAGCTCTAAAAAGCCCAGGAAAGACCACTCCTGTATCAGAAGCCCAATCTCTTCCTTTTGTACAGTTCCGTGTTTTTAATTTATTCCAGAGGTTTTTTGTTCAAAGAAAAACAAAACAAAACCAAACCCAAAACCATAACCCAAACCGAACTATGGAACGAATACTGATATACAATCAGATATTTGAAAGCATTTTTAAGAGTGTCTATAATGGCTACTTAATACTTAAAGAAAATATACATACATGGGAAGTTACATCTTCAAAACTGTTGTGAAGGAAATTCTAACTGTATGTTATCTTACTCTTTTCTAATAAACAGGAACCTCTCTGTGTAGTTGCTATTTAAAGTCTACCATAGCAGTACTGCATGATCATAAATACGATCATCTATACTTTAAAGGAAAAATGGTATTTACCAGAGCCTGGAGCATGCCATTCATAACAACAGTCCCCTCCATGGTCTGGAAGGAGGATTTGGATAACATCAAAAGTGTCCAGTCCAGGAAGTCTGCCATCCTTTTTTGCCTGACATCAGGGCGAACAATAAATCTGTCACAGAAAAAAAACCAAAACACTGCAGTTACTCTCTTTATGACTCCTGGTTGACTGGTGGCTGCAGTTCCTAAAAAACAATTCTCCAATGAATATTTCCCTAAACCACTGAGGATGGGAAAAATCCAAACTATGTATTTAGCCTCTCTCTTTCTGAGCAGGGCTCTGACCCAGAATTTCACTTTCACTTCAAACCAACCTATAAACTTGGATTCTAGAGATTGCTCATCTTAACTGTAAAGCAACAAACTTTTCAAAGGTCCCTCATAGAATTTATTTCCATTAGAATTAGTGAAAGCTGAAGCAAATAAAAGGATTCTCCACCGTTCTCACCAAGAACAGCTATTCTGCAAATCTGAAAATTGATGCAAATGGAAAACTGGTCCAGACTGTACTGTTATCAGCCATGCCCACAAAAAGTAACCACCAGTGCTGTATTTGTTTGGACATTAAAAAAGGTAAAACACCTGTTATTTAACACACTGGATGGGCCAACAGATGCATTTTTACCTGTCTTACAGAGGGCAAAAGAAGTTAATGATGGTTAAACTACTTCCCTAAACCTATACTCAGCCATCATCAGTACCAGCCAAGCTACAGGTAGGGCATTTGCTTCTGTTATCTAATTTAGTGCTCTTAGCACCTAAAAATAAGGGTCTTGTTCCAGCAGAGATTCAGACTAAATTAAGAACCTTTGTTCTCAACGCAGTCAAAGGAAACAGGGTACATGGGAAAGCCCAGGAAGTACAATGCATAGCGCTTAAAGACGGATGTATGCAGAGCCTGCATCTGGTTAATTTATACACCTACAAATTCAATGGGAACTGCACCGAGAGCTAACTAACGGGCAATATTAAATACAGAGAACACAGGAGACAGCGAGCAGACACGTGAACACTTGAATTGTCATCAAAGTCAGTATCTATTGTGCTCAGCACCAGAACAATGAGGATTTGGGGGAAGGGTTAGTTGGGGGTGGCTTATTTTATAACAGGGCAGCAAGAACAAAGCCTTCTTTTGCACAACAGCACAAGTAACAGAAGTCACCTGTAAAGTAGATGAACTGGTTCCTAGACCCTTTCTCAGTCCAAAGGAGCTTAAGTCTTACTTTCCCAAAGGAGTGCCCTAACTTCCAGACTAGAAGCAAGATAAGGATAAGCCTCACCTTCTCCCAGTGCAACCAAGTCACTGAGCAGAGAATTCATGAGGCAAACTCCAGCTCCTTTGCCCTACGAAAAGCAAATTACTTTGGAAAACAGGAAGCCTTAGATCCTGCTGTTTCTAAACTTCACTTGAAAATTCATTAACTTTTTAGATGAGGAACCAGAACCCAGACTTCCTCTTCTTCTCCAAGGAGTTTCCAACTTGGTGTTACAGAATTAGACTCCTGTACCTTATCTCTCAGTCCATCCTAGGACTTTTTATTCCTATCTACCTAACAGTGTAACTTCAAGAAGATGAAACAGTGATCTCACCTCAGAATAACGATGTCTGCTCATAAAGAACTGTTCTGGGATGTGAAAGCAGTGAATTCAAGTGCACCAAGGCCAAAAGGCCATGGACCCAGGTCCTCTAATTCTTAGCGAAGTGTTTTAATCATTAGACTATTTTGAAATTGTGTTTTCATACTAAACTACATAATGCCGATACATTAAATAGTAATTTTGCTCCCATTAGAGTCTTACACACCTTGATGCAGCTGGTACTAGAACCAACTTCATGTATTCTAGCACCTTATTTGATATGAATATATACTTTAAATAAAAAGTTAATTTAGCCAATAAAATGAAGCTGAAGAGAACATAACTGCTAACAACATGCCTGCATAGTATTCTGCATTAGGATGCAAGGCACTTATGAAATCCCTCAAAATTCATGGTTGAGCACTGCCATGAACACAAAGTTTTGCTGACTGTAATGCTGTAATCAGTCACATCACTACACATACACTTCCACTAATAATGCATTTTTACAGATACCCTGGAGTGCAAATGAAGTGCAAATTCAATTAATATAAT
Organism: Mesitornis unicolor; assembly: GCF_000695765.1. Taxonomy (NCBI): domain Eukaryota; kingdom Metazoa; phylum Chordata; class Aves; order Mesitornithiformes; family Mesitornithidae; genus Mesitornis; species Mesitornis unicolor. Next base: position 9,760 of record NW_010162153.1, on the reverse strand, counting down.
ATGATGAAATAATCTTTTTAAATTACTGTCATCTTTACTTGAGAAGGCTTCCAAATACTGCAGGTACCTTCAAAAGTCTATCACAGTTGTTGATTTGGGGTTTTCTTCTGAGTTTTTAGGAAGCGGGGATAAAGGGTACATTCAGGCACATATGAATACTCAAGAATAATTCAGTCTATGTCACACTTTCACCCAGTAAGTACGATTACTTACTAAAGACTATTCAAATGATTCATGCATTCACTTAAATTTTGCTCTGAAATATTTCAGAGTAAATCAGAAAAGTACAGGACTAGTCACTAGAAAACTAGGATTCTAGCCTCAAATCCATTAATTTTCTGCTTGACACTGTCAGTTCTAAAACAAAAAGGTGGTTTTTTCATCAGATTCAGAACTGTGGCATTATACTCACTAAATACAAATGTATAGAGTATTAAGTCCTGTGACTGAAGTTCAGAATAAATTTAAAATAATTATATGGACACTTATTTCCCAAAAAGACAGTTAGGATCTGCTCTACTAAATATTCTACTTAACAGCTGTTTTGATACAATTAATCCCACAAATTTCGTGCCTTGTAATCCAGAGCAAAACATTAACATAAATTTTATTGTTCAGACTAGCTTCTCACATCCGTGATCATCATTTCATCTTGTGCACCCTACAAAGCCTCCGCTCCTACAGCTACACTAGCAAAACTATACCAGCAGAGCCCTCTAGTGTAGACAGAGCATATGTGAGCGTAAAGATTCTGGGGCTCTGACTGCTTTAAAAAGAAAATAAAAACTAAATGACAAACTGAGCTGACCAAAGCCCTCTTTTGCTAGAAAATATTGGGATATGTACTGTGATATATACTGCAAAAAAGATACATGTGTACTAGCACCGTGTATATTCTTTGTAATTCCTGTGCAACCTCATCTAGGTGTTCCTGCTCCGGCAGGGGGATTGGACTGGATGAGCTTTTGAGGTCCCTTCCAATCCCTAACGTTCTGTGATTCTGTGAAACCAATCTAATGCACTACTAGGAGAGGAAAGAAGACATACAGAAGTTTGTTACTTCAAATTAATAAACAACCCTAGCATCAGTATTACTGAAGTGATGCAAAAAATGTCAGAACAACTGCACCTTTGTCCCAAATTGTTTGGTGTCTGAGCACCAACCGTGTAAAACAATGGGATTTAGAAAGTTCCATTATCCTACACCTGTTTCATTTGATGAACAATAAACATAAGAAAACAAAAGTATTGTTTTCTGGATGAGAAAATGAAGAAAGTGAGAAGAGGGATTTTAAGAAAATAAGTTCTAACATTACTATTTCTTTCTGCATAACTTAAGTACTACTGGGAAATATCAAGCCAGCAATACTAGATACCAATTCTCTATTTACCATGCAATGCACTGCAGAAATCATCAGCAATACAAAATAACTATCCTTCTGAAACTCTGTTGCACAAACCAGTCCCTCGAAGGCAATTCAAACAGTATCTTGCTAACAGTGAAGATCTGCATCACTTGTGATAGACACCTGCTCCGCTGCAGAAAACATAGCATTTCCAATAATAAACACACCATTGGATCTGATTCAAGCAAGTTTAACAACCCACAAACAGCTGGCAACTTCCAGTCCTCCCAACGCTCTCATTAGTAGCATGTCAGACTAAGAAATGGCAGGAGAAACAGGAGCTAGCTTTTTTTCCTTTCTGCACAGAAGCACAAAAAAAGACTTACTTTGAAACCAGTACAGCAGCTGCATCTCGAGCCTTATCACTGACAACCAAGTAACACTAAAGGTAAAAGAAAACTAACTGTAAAAGAATTCATACATGTAGATTTAATAATATGTAACAGATTTGTACATGAATATACTACTTAATACTATTACAAACTTTATTATTAATACATATATTATTATAATGCAATTATTATAATTACAAGCTGAGCTTAAGACAGTAAAAAGTGAAATTTCTTATATAAAAAAAACGTATCTCAGATAAAGTTGTCTTCCTTCTAGAGTCTTTCAAAGCAAGTTTACTGCTACTGAAACCTTAACTTACAGTAGTATTTATGCTACTACATGCCTACAAGTGATAAGCTACTTAAATGCTGTGAGTGTCAAAAGCGCAAGCTGTTCAGGTATTTGTGGGGAGGGCAGTTGTTTATTTTCATCTTACAGGGATGACAAGTTACTCACTTCAGTTTACATCTACGGAAACTTTATTATCTTTGTTGAAAATTCCTCATGCAGTCTTATCTTCCAATGCTACTCATCCTGATCGAATGCTAATTTCCTATATAAATCTAAAGCTAGACTTGGCTTTCAGAAAAAGCTAGCTAGTATTTTCAAGCACTAAAATCTGTTAACATGATCAAAGGCATGCATTCACATCAGTCATAGAATAAGTTTATTACTTCAGGAAAAAAGTAAGTGTCTCCTATGACACTAAAGCAGCAAAGAACATACTGAACATTCCAAAACTATGGAGAAATTCTTTACAGATTAGATACAGAAAATACAGACTTAAATAATATTCTGAAAAGACAATAATTTATTCCATTTTGAAACATCAAGCCTAAGAAAAAAAAAATCATAGGTTTGAAAGTATTACAAGATGTATACTTACTTTTGCTATTTTAAGTATGCGATCCATTGTTGGTATACGAGCATGCCCTTCCTCAGAAATAATATTTCCATCAAAGCGGGCCAGATCAAAAGGAATCAAGCATATCATGGAAAGCCATAATAAAAGCATATAACGAGTTTCCCAAGTCTGGAAAAGTAAAACAAAATACACAGTCCATTTTCTGGAACATACTCCAATAAAGTGCTTATAGCACAAAATATCCACTAGCTCCAAGGAATTTTCAAAGGAAGATGATGAACTCTGTAGCTGAATGATCTGAAACACCAAGGAAGACAGAACCTTGTAGTTCTCCAAACAGGAAAACCATAACAAAATTAATGGATCCTCCTCTCTTAGTCTGAAATCTATTAAACAAGTTTATTTCCTGCCCAAAGGAAAACTGCACATTGCCATTTTCCTGTTTTCTCCTTCCTTCAGCCCATTTGCGCCTCCAGTCACAAACATGAGAGAAATACGTTCTTCTTCCTAAATCCTCATGTATTCTTTTCATGGGTTTACTGAAACAACTTTGGATTTGTTTTGAGAGACAGATATACATGAAGGAACTTTCAGAAGCTTTAAAGCTGTACAGCTGCAACAACAGCTGTAAAGTGGTCAGAAGCGACATTTACTTAAAAATTATTTTAATTTAGAGCAGCAATACTATAACTGTCTTCCTATCCATGATTTTTGTTACTTAAAATAGATTATGATCTCTCTTAAAATTCATCTATCTTACTAAGCCTTCTGGAATGCTTATTTTTCCTTATTTAAAAATACAAGAATATGAACTATGGTATCTTAGAGCTGGACTCAATGATCCTTGTAAGTCCCTTCCAACTCAAAATATTCTATGATTCTATTATCTCAATCCATGCTTAAAAATTCTTGCCCAGAACATTCCCAGCCAAATAAAACTTTCAATCAGGATACATAAATAATAAAGGGGAATTGCACTGTTTTTCAAATTGCAAGCAGGTAGAAAGAAATCTGAAATTCTGTGCTATTTTTTCACACCCAGGAATGTATTATCAAAAGGCAAAAATCCAAGTGATTCATGCCTCATGCCATAACTGTGCAATTTCCTCCAATTTTCATCTCCTTCCTTTGGAAAGGAGAAAAAAAACACAAAAAAAACACCCTCAAAAAACCCAACAAAAACACACACCAAAAAAACCCAACAAACCCTTACAGATCTGAAGACAGGTATTAGGGGGCTGAGGAAGAATGAAACATTTTATGAAAACAAACAAGGAAAATTAACTATCATTCTAATTTCCTCACTAAAACAGAAGTTCTCATGCCAACTTTGACAAAACCCAAAGGTTTAAAACCAGCCTGTTTACGTTAAGAAATAGGAATAAAACCTAAATACTCCTTTTCCTGTGCTGCAATTTCACTTCTATGACTTCAAGCTAAATTAACATGACCATTAATGATACACATAGCAGGAAGAGGATTTTTCAGTTGCTCCTTTTAAAAGTTCAGTATCTTTCACTGCCTTTCTTATTACTGTTGTTTCCATTAATTTGTTCCCTTATACAAGTGGTTAAAGATTTTATTTACACCTCTACTGACATCACTTCTAAACCTTCACAACACATCCCTTGAAAGAAAAACACAAGATCTCGCCTTCAATAAGGAGTTGTCTCTTCTGCTAAGATTACTTTCATACTAAATCCAGATGTTTGGTTAACACTGGACAGGGTGCTTCACTGCTTTATACACTTTTTTCCAGCTTGCCCAGAAATATAAGAGTTAAACTCTCATGGAGTTGCCCAGGGAGGTGGTGGAGTCATCATCCCTGGACGTGTTTAAGAAAAGGCTGGATGTGGCACTTAGTGGCATGGTCTAGCCAATGTGGGAGTGTTAGGTCATGAGCTGGACAATCTCAGAGGTCTTTTCCAGCCTCAATAATTCCACGATTCTGTGAAACAAATAGTACAGCATGTTCTCACCTCAGAGTCTTTTGGATTCTGGTCTACAAGCATATCCAGAACAGGCTGTAGATCTCCTACCTCATGAGGGAAAAGGGGGAGGAAACGTTTGTATCCTCTCACCTGTAATAGAAAGTTCCAAAATGTAGTAATCCATCTAGCATTGCCAAGCACTAAGGAAAAAGAAAAGGCCCTTTGAGGAACTTCTTGTATATGATCTTCACATAGTAAAAACAGTATGGATATTAAGATTTAATTATGAAATAAATGAAGATTTTTGCATTTTTACAAATGCATTAAGAATTAATGGAATGACAATTCTTTAACTTTAAAACAAGCGACCTCTGGAGACTGCCTAGTCCAATTCTCCTGCTAAAGCATGTTCACCTACAGTAGGCTGCCCAGGACCATGTCCAGTAGGGTAATTCAGTATCTCCAGGGATGAAGACTCCCCAGCCTCTTCCAGCATTCAGCCCTCACCATCAAAAAATGTTTTCTTTTGCTCAGATGGAAATTCCACAATCCATCTAATCCTTCATCATACTTTACTCTTCTTTTTAACACTATGACTCTTGTATTACCACACAATATATCAATATATTGACCAGCTGAGAGAGTTGGGGCTGTTCAGCCTGGAGAAGAGAAGACTCTGGAGGGGCCTTATTGTGGCCTTCCAGTTCCTGAAGGGGTCCTACAGGAAAGCTGGGGAGGGAATTTTTACAAGGGCAGGTAGTGATAGAATGAGGGGGAATGGTTTTAAACTGGAAGAGGGGAAATTTAGACTGGATATTAGGAAGAAATTCTTTACTGTGAGGGTGGTGAGACACTGGCACAGGTTGCCCAGAGAAGTTGTGGATGCCCTCTCCCTGGAAGTGTTCAAGGCCAGGTTGGGTGGGGCTTTGAGCAGCCTGGGCTGGTGGGAGGTGTCCCTGCCCATGGCAGGGGTTGGACTGGATGAACTTTAAGGTCCCTCCCAACCTGAACCATTCTATGATTCTATGATCAATGTCTGCAGGCTTTTTTGCATTCAGACCTTGATTTTTACTACTCTGGATCATTAAATAACAGGAGCTATCATGAAGATCATAAAAAAAAGGTAATTTACTTTTCACAGCACAGTTTAAAACATTTCATTGCATTACTCAGACATTTATTTATTTTACTATTTTTTTAAAATGTTAAATTTTTTAAAGATATTTAAACAACAAATAAAATACTGGAAACTTGCACATTTCAGTTATAGAATGTTAAATCTGGGGAGTTTTACCTTTGTAATGATGTAAAGAAATTTAAAAGCCAGGTGAACTAGTGGGGGAGGAGATCCATGGTCTCGTACTATATCCAACAACGAATTCATCATCCACTCTTAATGAAATGAGAGGAAAAAAAGTGAGACTACATGCAGTTAGCTTACAGTTTCTCATACTTTTAATAATAAAGAGGGATACAGTAGTCATATTATGTAAGTAATATCAACCACAGTAATTTTGTAAAGCAAATATGAACCTTCTAATTTAACAGATTTTCAAGTATATACACTAAAAACTATTTAAAGATTACATTCCTACCTAAGTGGCGATCCAACAAGTGAGGTTGTTCCTGGTACTTGTCCATTATACCTGAAAAGGAAACATTATCTGATTATCTGTAATAAGCTATTAAAATTAAACGCTCTTACAGGCATTAACTGTGAGATACATCCCCGCTTCCAGACAGGTTTAGTGTAAGATTTCAGTATCCTTGAGCTAAGTGCTGCCACCACCTGTAAGCGAGGTCAAAAAAAAAGAAAACTACAGAGCAGTAACTGTAAAAATACAGTTCCATAGTGTAATCTTTTTCCTACATTGAATCATAAACTCCCTTCTAGGATTCTCTCAGGTTACAGAGGACAAATCCCACAGGTAGATGAAACAAGCAATCACTCAGTTTGCTGCTGTCCTTCACCGCAGAGCTCTTTGTGGCTCTCCCTTCCTAAACGCAACTTACCAGCACACCATTTCTGATGGAACTAAGCGAACAGAGAACATTAAACCACTACAGACTGTAGCTGCTCAGGTGTACCAGCCTTGCACTGCACTTCTACCCACACAGCAACCAGAACGCTGCTTTACACCCTTCTGCCCTGCTGGTCACAACTTCCGCATTAACACACAAAATCCCACTTACTTTTACACACTGTTCTGTTTGTTAGCGCATCAAATTACGCTGATTATCTTTAAAAACATGCCCACAAAGATATATCAACATCAAGAAGTGCAGTAGTGTGACACCCTTCCAACTCTGAGGCTAATAAAACCATTATACTCCCTGGACATGCTGGGTTTCACCACAAGGCTATCTTCCTTCTCATGCCTGGAACATATTTAAAGATACAGTTCCACCTGTATCTGAGGATCTGCTCAGAGACAGGGTATAGGCATTGCAAAATGCTTAACTCTCTGTTTTGAACTACCTGACTATAGCAGAAAAAAATCCACAACACAGTACTACTTTGCAACTGAAGGCGCTCTTCACAACTCTTAAGAGTTTTTTATTTTTAAATGAAATTTGAAATTATTCAGCAAAGAACAAAGAATCCTTTACACATTTTAACCTGGGTAAATACAAGCTGTAGCTATTACCATCTGTGTTCCTCAAAACTTTTCACATTAGTTACTTTTATCTTACTGTTGGTAATGTTGTCTTCCTTTTAGGAACCAATTCGAGGTAAGACAAATTTAAACTGATTATTGAAAAAAACAGAAGCAACTTTCCACAGTTTTTAGTAACAAAAGCATTTCAATTTAAACCTAGAATCAAAGAAAAGCACCTACAGAAATTAAAAGCAGATTTCAGAATAGGTCATCAAGTGATCCACTATGGCGCTGGAGATTGCCTGGGTAATTTTAGATATTCGGTCAGAAAATAACCTCTCCTTTTCCTGCATTTGTTTCTCTCTCAAACAATTTTGCTCTCTATCCCTTTTCCCCACTTATGACATCAACACTTAGATTTAAGACATAACTCAACTTCAACAGTGCTGTAGCTGATCAGTGGATGACACTGCAGAACCAGTTTCAAGACACCAGGCAGTCCAACAGTATCCTTGTGCTATTCCTTTGGGACACCATAGCACTTTCTCCTGTCAATAGGGAAGCCCGGACTCCTAATCATCACAAACTTCCCACTGTAATTAATGACACCTTAAGCTGCGCACAAAGAACAGAACTTGTGAATACAAGAAATTCCATTCGGCTTAAAGCAACAGCACTCAAGCACAGGTGGAATTTAACAGCAAATTCCTTACCTTGCCAAATTGCTTTCCCAGATCACAGTCTGGTCATCTAAAATAAAACTCCAAATCTAAATGCTGAAGAGAATGAACTGAAAAAAAAGTTCTTCTAATGCTACTGTTAAAAAAAAAAACTTCCTAAATTTTCCTACAAAAGTAGAGTTGCAGATTAAACTATCTTCCAAACTTCTGTTTCTAACAATTCACCAAAAAAATGCACATCACATGTTTTTGTGTTAAAATCCTCTCTAACTGATCACTACTGCGTTATCTCCATACTGATTAAACTGCAACACTATATCCCACACATTTAGCCTATTACCATATTTGGAACATTTTTCCCCATGACAGATCAAATGATGGCTTACGACAAATATTATAACCAAATACTGAACAAGATGTACAGTGCCTACCACTTTTAAAGATATTAATGCTATATTTGTGGGACAGTAATTTGGTCTTCTGGTATTTATCACCTAGCAGTATCCTTCTACCTTCAAAGGATCTGCTCCCAAAAAGTGCACAAGTCACAGGTTGCAATAGGTAGCGAAGCAATCTTTCTCATAAGAGCTCATGTGACAGAGTGGATATGCACGCAGAAAGCTCATAAATACAATTTAAATACAGAAACAGTACATATGATATGAAAGACAGAGACACAGCAAGATGATTGCCTGGAGGAGACAATGGCCTTTCAGAGGCTGAAATTTTTTCAGTAATTGCTTTTCTATCCCATCAAATTCTGCCACAACTGTGATACTGAACACTCAACACAAACATGAGTGTTCTTGCTACTTCCTTCTGAACATGTTCAACATTAACCTTCTCAGATAGAAGTCAGTTAAGTCAATCAAGTATAATTCTACCAAGTAACTTCTGCATGGCCAGATTTCCAAATTTCAGGCTTTCTAACTTACTGTTCACCTACCTAGTTTCTTTTTGCCAAAACCACAGACACTAGATAAATATTTTGACTGTACATTTTTGCAATTTCACCATTTTTGCAAAAGTACTTGCAAAATGCTAGTCCACTTGACTTGATCTGTAAACACATGAAGCTTTGAATTAAGTTTTGCAAATCACCTGGCCAGAATATAGGATCCAATACACAGCTGTGCATTGTAACAGGCTAATTACCTAGGACACTGCCACATGCACATAGTTACCCCACCTCTACCTTCAGCTGAGGTCTAGAAGCAGAAGAGCTTTAGTTAAAAGCTTTGTTACTAAGTCAGATCCAAGTTACCTCCACTCAGAAAAAAATACATGATTGGCATGGATTTAACTGCCCTTCACAACTCCTATGTATTCCTATATAAAACTAAAAACATTAAATTACAACTTTAAAACTCAAAATGTATGCACTTTTAACAAGTAATTAGGTACAAAACTGCCTTTATTTGACAGACGTACAAACTTTAACTAAATTGCCTGCATTTGAATAGGAAACTGGAGTCTAAACATAGGCCAGAATTCAGATTCCTTAAATCTAAGGCTTGGGTTTTTATTTACAGTAGTTAAATACCACATAATAATGGAATATATATATGAAAAACAAAATTAATAAAAAAATAAATCTAAACTACCTGTTGACAGAGTTCCAGCATTATCACTAATCAAAAATCTGTGTTTTACTCCTTTTCTGGTAATAAATTATTTTAACTAATACAATAACACATTCCCTTTGGATTACGTGCTTACCGATGAATTTTTCCATTGTCATTTCTCGAGCTGCCAGATCCCCAAAGACTTCCTTCAGGTTACCGATGAGCCCCTGGACCTCCCGACTCTCTGTGAAACTCTCCAGGACGTTTCTCGTGGTGATGACACCTGGCTCCTGCCTTCCGCCTTCCTCCGGCTCCGACCCCGCTCCGTCCATCTCGCCCAAAGCCATGCCCGAGTCCGGCCGTCCGCGTTCCTGTGACAG
>NW_010162152.1:0-3466 GCF_000695765.1 Mesitornis unicolor | reverse complement strand
ATTATATTATATTATATTTGCATTCTGTTATATGCAATATATGCAATTTAACCTAAGCCTAAGCAAGGTCAAATCTCAATGGGTTCTTAACCCAATTCTAACCCTAAATCTGTAGGATTTAACCTAATCCAGACCCAGTCTAAACCAAAAGAAGACCCTAATCCAGTCCTAACCCTAAATCTACAGGATTTAACCTAATCCAGACCCAGTCTAAACCAAAAGAAGACCCTAGTCCAGTCCTAACTCTAAATCTAAAAGATTTAACCTAATCCTAACCCAGTCTAAACCAAAATGAGACCCCAATCCAGTTTTAAATCCATAGGATTTAACCTAACCCGACCCAGTCCTAACCCTAAATCTACAGAATTTAACCTAATCCAGACCCAGTCTCAACCAAAAGGAGACCCTAATCCAGTCCTAACCCTAAATCTAAAGGATTTAACCTAATCCTAATCCTAAATCTGTAGGATTTAACCTAATCCAGATCCAGTCTAAACCCCAATAGGACCCCAATCCAGTCCTAACCCTAAATACATAGGATTTAACCTAATCCTAACCCAGACTAAACACAAATGAGACCAAAACCCAGTCCTAACCATAAATCTAAAGGATTTAACCTCATTCTAACCCTAAATCTACAGGATTTAACCTAATCCAGACCCAGTCTAAACCCCAATGGGACCTCAACCCAGTTTAACCGTAAATATTTAGGATTTATTCTAATCCAAACCAGTCCTAACCCTAAATCTATAGGATTTAACCTAACCCTGACCCAGTCTAAACCCAAACGAGACCTCGACCCAGTTTAACCCTAACCATGTCCCCCAGCCTGTTTTTTGGGGGTCTCACAGACCCAGTTGGGGTGTGACTCCCCTTTTTCTGTGTCCCCTGTCCCCAGGCTGTCCCCCGTGCTCCAAAGGCTGGGTTTATTTGGGGAATTCCTGCTATTTCTACTCGAAAACCGGGAGCTCCTGGGAAAATGCCCGGCGCTTCTGCTCAGCCCTGGGGGCGCAGCTGCTAGAGGTGGACGGCCCCGAGGAGAAGGTGAGGATGGGTCACACACACACACATCCAAAACCTCATGGGAACCCCTTAAACCCTGTCCTAAACCCTACAGCAGCTTTGGGGTCACCCCATTTCTCCCACAGGCTGAGTTTTCACCCTAAATTTACCCAAATTCTGCCCTTTTAACCCCAAATTCTGCCCTTTAAACCTGAAATTCTGCCTTTTAACCCCAAATTCTGCCCTTTTAACCCAAAATGCTGCCCTTTAACCCTGAATTCTGCCCTTTAACCTGAAATTCTGCCCTTTTAACCCCAAATTCTGCCCTTTTAACCCAAAATGCTGCCCTTTTAACCCCAAATTTACACTCTACTGCCTAATATTTCTATAATTAAGCCCAACCGTATTCTTAAGAGAGCTGTAATCCTAATACTGAAGAAAATCCAGCCAAAAGCTAGGCCTAACCCTATTCCTAACCCTAGACCTGACCATAACCCTAACCCGAATTAAATTATCCATAATTATAACCCTAAACCTAATCTGACAGATATTTATAGGGTTTAACCTAACTCTAAGATAGCCCAAATCCCAAGAGGTCCTTAACTCAGCCATAACCCTAAATACATAAGGTTTAAGCTAATCCTAAATTAGTCCAGATGCCAATGAAGCCCTAACCCAGCCCTAATCCTAAATAGATACGATTTAAACTAATCCTAAATTAGTTCAGATCCCAATGAAGCCCTAACCCAGCCCTAATCCTAAATATATAGGATTTAAGATAATCCTAAATTAGTCCAGACCTCAATGAAGCTCTAACCCAGCCCTAATCTTAAATATATAGGATTTAAAATAATCCTAAATTAGTGCAGATCCCAATGAAGCCCTAACCCAGCCCTAATCCTAAATATATAGGATTTAAGATAATCCTAAATTAGTCCAGACCTCAATGAAGCTCTAACCCAGCCCTAATGATTTAAGATAATCCTAAATTAGTCCAGACCTCAATGAAGCTCTAACCCAGCCCTAATCTTAAATATATAGGATTTAAAATAATCCTAAATTAGTGCAGATCCCAATGAAGCCCTAACCCAGCCCTAATCCTAAATATATAGGATTTAAGATAATCCTAAATTAGTCCAGACCTCAATGAAGCTCTAACCCAGCCCTAATCTTAAATATATAGGATTTAAAATAATCCTAAATTAGTGCAGATCCCAATGAAGCCCTAACCCAGCCCTAATCCTAAATAGATACGATTTAAACTAATCCTAAATTAGTCCAGATGCCAATGAAGCCCTAACCCAGCCCTAATCCTAAATAGATACGATTTAAACTAATCCTAAATTAGTCCAGATGCCAATGAAGCCCTAACCCAGCCCTAATCCTAAATAGATACGATTTAAACTAATCCTAAATTAGTCCAGATGCCAATGAAGCCCTAACCCAGCCCTAATCCTAAATAGATACGATTTAAACTAATCCTAAATTAGTTCAGATCCCAATGAAGCCCTAACCCAGCCCTAGTCCTAAATATATGGGATTTAAGATAATCCTAAATTAGTCCAGACCCCAATGAAGCTCTAACTTAACCCTAATCCTAAACAGATAGGATTTAAGATAACCCTAAAACAGTCCCAGTCCCAGGGAGGCTCTAACCCTAAGTCATTTTTCAGGACTTTGACCCCAAACCAGACCTTAATCCCAGCTCTTGTGCCCCACAGCCCCTCACCTTGCTGTCCTTAACCCCAAACCTCCTCTAAACTGTCCCCTAGCACCAAAAAAAACCCAAAATCAGGGGGGAAATGGCCTCGGGTCCTACCTGGCACCAGGACCTGCTGTCCCATGTTGTCCCCAAGGGTGGTCCTGGGGGGCTCTGCCACGGGGGCGACGCTGCTTTTGCCCCTAGAATCACATCCGGACCATGCTGCAAAGCTCCTCCTGGCTCGGCATCAGCGACGAGGAGGTGGAGGGTACCTGGAAGCGGGCGAATGGGACTATCCTACCCCGAAAAAGCAGGTACAGCCCAGTGAGTGTTGGGGACAAGGGTTTGGGGACACCCCTAAAATGTCCTGAGCCCCCCTTTTCGTCGCAGCTGGTGGCACAGGAGCGAGCCCAACGGCGGGCGGCAGGAAAACTGCGCGGCGGTGCGGGAGGATGGCGAGTGGTATGACTCCCCCTGCGCCAGCCAGCTCCCCTGGGTGTGCGAGGGGCACCCCTGAGCATGCCAGGGGCACCCCAAAATCCACCCCCCAGCACCCACCGCCCCCTCAAAGGGCTCCCTTCAGCCCCTTTCCGCTTGTTGCATCCGACCTGCAGCCCTCCGGGGTGCAGCCTTGGCTTCTGGAGCATCCTTTTGGGGGTCCATAGATGGATCTCTAAGGGGAAAATTTGGGGTACGGGGTGAATCGAGCAATAAACACGTGTGAAGTGTGAGATCCTGTGCTGGTGACGCCGTGGGGGGACC
>NW_010162151.1:5761-11164 GCF_000695765.1 Mesitornis unicolor | reverse complement strand
CAGTTGGACTTGGTGATCTTAGAGGTCTTTTGCAACCTAAATAATTCTGTGATTCTAAGGTAAAGAATTTTGTTTTCAAAAAAACTAGGATAAGGAACTTGGAGAGAAAGCTTGGTAGATCGTAACTGAGAAAAGTCACAAGATTAAGTGATACAGTGTATCTATAGAGGCAGAAATGGAGCAATGAGCAGTGAATGCCATAGTTAAAGGTCGAAGTCAGTACCAGGTCTTCCACGTGGAGTCTGGGGACAGACAGAGTTGGATAGTCAAAGGGGAGCATAGGGATATTCCAGAAAAAAAACCCTGTCTAGCTACACATCCTGAATTAAAAAAATAAAGTTGAGCACATTAATGAAGGTATGATACTTGAAGAATTGTCATCTGAAAATAACGGGATCGTTTTCAGAGCAGCAAAATGACAAAATATTTGCCATTCTGGGGTTAGGAGAGACATGGTTACATTGGTAGGAGACAAAATGTTTTCTAGGAGTGCTGTTCAACTTTTATCAGCCTATGCTTCCCATCTCTTCACCCAATTTTTTGTTGTTCTCTGGACAGGAGTGCTTTTTTCATGTAGCCATACCACAGTGCCATGGCTGGAGCAGAGCATGCCTCTTGGTGGGGAGGTTTGGTTCTGAGGTGCTAGGAGCTGAGAATTATTGACGTTATTTACATGTAGTGACAGCATATGGGTCATACTTAATCTAAAATAAGTACAGTAAAGCACATGGAGAAAAAAAATTATTAACCTGTCCATTCAGTCCAAGAGTAAGACTGAACAAGAGAAAATGTAAGGATTCATACCTTGTCTTTGTTGCCCTGGAATAGTTTGTGCTGTAAGGTGTTTGCAAGCAGCGCAATAAGAGAGTTGTGATAAATGCCTGAAGGTGGCAAGAGTGGCTGAACTCAGCCTAATCAAAGTGATCTCTGCCACGCCTCTCCTTCATCAGCTGGTCTAAACTGTGATGTAAGGTAGAAAATGTTGAGGAGATAAGGACCGAAGAGATGACTCTGATGATGATGGCTAAATCCTGGCAGAAGTTTTCTGAAGAGGTTGAGGAAGGTGCCTCCTTGGGGAGGTTGATTGAACGGTTGTTTGTGGTGGGGTGGTGGTTTGGAGGTGGTCTAGGCAGTGGGAGAGGGCTGGGAAGGGAGAGGATGGATGGTGGGAGAGGAGGAGTGCGCAGGGCAGGCATCATGTTGTCTGGACAAGTGTGTGCTCTGAGGGTCCGGCATCAGCAGGAGATACCTGTGGACTTGGAAGGACCATGGTGGGTCCCTGAGAGTGGCCTGCTGTATGGAGCCTTCGACCGGGGCAGGAGACATCAGTGGGATGGGCTGCAGGAGGGAGGCTCATCCCTGCCTGCCTGCAGAGGACTCTGTCTTTGCCTGTCAGATATATGCATGATGACCACATCTTTCCTTTTTTGTTTTTTCTTTTTTTAGTCTTTATTTTCAACAAGTGAAAAAATAAATAAAATATATAAATTAATGGCCAGATAAATAAATAAATAGAGTTCTGTGATAAATACTTGTTGGCGCGAGAGTCCTGCAGTGTCCATGAGGACCTTCCCCTCCATCAGGGGATGTTGCAGTCCAGGCAGGCTAGCGTTAGTCCATGGGTAATAAATACTATTCCTCTTCCCATTGCCTCGCAGCTGTCCATGAGTTTGCAGCACAGCCTCAACACAGTCATGTCCATTTCCCCATCAGCCCAGGCTCCTGGCTGGAAGAGGAGTGAGCAGTGCTGAGCAATCCCAGTCCTGGCTGCTGTGGCCTCTGCTCAATCTGTGGCCACCACCATTGGCTGGGGATGGGCGTTTGACGTGGGTTGGTTTCATGGAGGGCAGGGGTGACTTTGCTCTTCATCCGCTGTATGAGCATGTCCACGCGTTGGAAGCAGATGCGAGCTTCCAGGTGGACATGGTCCCAGGTGCAGGGGCTGTGGTTGTGGGTGAGGAGGAAGTCCTGGATGTGCTCTAAGTATTGATGCTGAGCAGCAGGTTGCAGGGCCCTTGGACTTCAAAGAGCATGCTGGTAGCTGGCAGGCATTGCTGGAGCTGCTGGATGTGATGCTGGAGGTTGTTGAGGAGGTGGTGTCATGCCTTGGTGTCCCAGTGGTAGGGGGTGCTGGGGCTGGTGAGGGTGGCAAAGAGGTGGTGGAGGATGCGGAGGTTGGTGGCGGTGGCTTGTGGTAGCTGGTGTGGAGGAGGGTGTTGGGTAAAAGGGCACCTGCTGGTGGTGGCAGGGCTGTGGCTGGCTGGGAGCCCTGGCCTAGAGGAGCTGGAGGCTGTCCCAGGGGAAGGTGGTGTCACTGGGACAGGCGGTGGCAGGCAAGGGTGATGACAGCCTGCAGGAGGAGCAGCAGAGGCTTTTGGGGCAGCTGTGCTGGGGGGATGAGTTTCAGGGTTTTCTTTTTGTCTCTCTTGTGAGTGGTTTTCCTTGGCTTTTATTTTCAAGTTTGTTTGTCTACCAACATCTATATTTCTTATTTCATACTCTGATATTTTTTATATATATGAGTTAATGCATGTTTTCCTTTATTTCTTATTGATATATATTTTTAGTTTGTTGGTTTGAGGGGAGGGGGTGGGGGGAAGTTTTTCTTCTCTCTGCAACCATCTTACAGAATGTCTTCTGGGGTCATCTGTCATTCCTCCCCCCCTCCCATGTTATTTGTCCTCAGGGTGTTGATATTTATAAATAGATGCATAAATGTCACAAAGTTGTTTTTTTTTTCATCAACTATTCATGCAATGATTGTGATTTCTAGGTGGTGTTTTTTGTTGTGTTTTGAATTTCTTGTAGAAATTAGGCAACATTAGGTGTATGAGAGGCAGGAGCTGGTGGGAATATTTGTCTTTGACATGCTGGTCTGTTTACATCTAGAAAGTGAAAGTGGGCAGAGTCCCAAGTGCAAGTCGTCACTGCTTCCTGGGAAGCTTCCAGCAGTGAGAGGTACTGGTGGCTGCTGATACAGTGACAATGGGGGTTTCCCCTGAGGTTTGAGGGGGATCTTTTAAAATTAACTCAATTTCTAATGTGTATGTTGCTGTAAATTCTCATTGTGTTGTGTTTTTGTTCTTCTTTATTTTTGTGTGTAATACATTGGGATATGCTATCTTTTTTGTCTGTTGCAGACTGCCTGTGTAGTAGAGATCTTACAAATGCCTTAGCTGGTATGCGTGGTACCTATTGAGCTGCTTGGTGAAGCTTAAATCTATTATGTCAGATCATTTGTAATTTTTCAATTTTTTTCTGTCTCACCTTTTGAGTCTATTCCTGATATTTCATTTTTGACTTTAGGCACCTTCTACTGCATGCCTTCTGTAGGTCAGGAAATACCCATGGTGTTTGAAGAGCAGAGTATCTCTTCTGATGTTTTTCTATGGGTGGGCATGAAGTGCAAAGATAACTGGCTTGCACTCCTATTTTTAAATTATTTTTGTTTTGAATGTGTGTATGCACAGATGTGGGAGATGCAATGCTGATATGGTTTTCCCCCACCTGAAGGGCAGTGGGAATAATTGCAATCTTTAGACCCTGTTCTCATGTGAATTTGGTTATATTTTGACTGGTTTATATAGGGGAAAATGCTAGTGCATCAGTTTCAGTTCATATCCAGGAGTCTTGTTCAGATATCTTCTCCAAATATGCTTTTTGTTATTTTCCTCAGAAGGAGATGGGAGGACTTGTTTTGGGTAACCTGCAAAGACTTTTAATAGGAATTTGGTTGTATTTTGTTATGTGATTCATGCCAGAGTTGATGAGGTGGAATTACCTGGGAAGGAAGGGATGATGAAATATGGCACCATTAAAAGTTACAGAAAGCACCTGCAATACTAAATCTTTGCTGGATTAGTTCATGTTCAGTGATGGAGGATTGGATGTAGGAGACAGGGGAGTGATACACAGAAATGCAGCAAGGTGGAAGGTGATGTCAACTCTGAGAAAGCATTTGAGATGCTAGGGAATTTGCAGAGACAGATATGAAGGAGGAGGATGCTTTTCTACTGTTTAAAACTGTGTGGAAATGGATATGTTAGTGGTTAAAGCATTAACTCTTGATGGATTGGAGGTGGTGAGGAGTAAAACCATAAGAATTAGGAGGAAAACTACTTAGTAGAGTACTAGGCCCACAAAATTTTAAAAGAATGAGAGAAAGGTTAACCAAACACTATTTTTAATTTCTTAAAATTTTATTTATTAATGGTACCAAACCCATTTTCTTCATGCAACTCAATGGATTGTCTTGTGCACCCCACTTTGGAGACTGCTGATCTGAGGTGTCCTGTAATATAGTTTAAATAAGTTTTCCAGTCATCAGGTGGTAACTCTTTTTCACCCGTTTTTTAAAAATGTTTGTGCTGTTTTCCTAGCTGAAGTTCTTACTTTTAGAAAACAGGGCATGGTACAAGGGTAAAACCTTTAGACTACATCCACATCACGATTACAGTACTGGCCTGACTGGTCTTTGGTCCCTGAGGGTCTGTTGCTCTTCCAGGCATAGTCTCGCTGGAATATGACAGCTCAGAGCTGAGGGTTGGAAGGGGAAAGCATTTAGTCATTGCCTTTAACTTACCATTAAGAGATTAAGTATTTGTATATTATATTTAAAATGTCTATAAAATAGATTTATTTTGAAGTTGAGGATCCAGGTAAATCTTTAGCTCTGCTGTAAGTGATAAGGTCAGCTTCTGCCCAAGCTTCCTTTAGTTTTTGCTTTTTAAATTTTCTTATGGGGTTCTTAAGAGCTGTCCAGCTCTGTTATGGTTTCAACTATTAATAAACGATGTCTCTTTCTGAGGATTACTATGGAATTACATTCCCTGCTCCTGCAACCTTGACAGGCAGAGATGGGAGCCTTGCTAACAACCCATATTCAGGTGAGTGCTATTTAAAGATGAGGATGGTAAGTGAAATGTGCTGGTCATTCTGTCATTGCTGAAAGAGCAGTCTTTTTTCCCTTCTGAAAGCAGTTAAGCCCATCAGTCCAAACTAGTCAAACAAAAGCAAGCATCTTCTTCTCAACCCTGACATTGATGTTTCTTCATGGTTTGGGTCAATAATTCATATGTGATGACTTCTGAGAGTAAGTTAGCCTTTGAGAATAAGTGCAAAATTTTTATGAATGTAAATGGCAGTGTCATCTAGTGGCCTTCCTGAGCACATATAGGTGCTTGAAAAATATTCCATAGCTTAATTGTTCTTCTTGAAATTCAAATGGCTTGCTTTCCTTTTTTGACACTGGAATAGACCTCCCTTTGGCAGCTTCTCATACTTTTACTGTTATTTTAGCACTTGTATGTTCCTAGCAGGAGTTGCATCTAGCAGGCTCTCCCTCACCCTCCCTAAATCTAATGGACTTTGTTCCCAAAAGCATGTGGTCTAAGAAGCCCTTCC
>NW_010162151.1:3550-5730 GCF_000695765.1 Mesitornis unicolor | reverse complement strand
TGCTCTTCAGTTATCACTGTGCGAAGATGACATTAATGCTATCCAGGATTATCAGTCAGTGGTTTTCTTTCACTGCCATCTGATTACAGCTTAAAACATTAGCCATAGGTGTTATAATTCCTATAATGCCGATATTAAGTGTTGTCATACTTTTTGGTAACCAACATAAAGGAATACTAGCTGGGAATGGGATAGATGTGATTGATATATGTCACCTCCCTAAAAACACGAGAACATGCTGCTCTGTAGGCTGTCAGAAAATGCAAGTGTTTGGGAGTTTTCTGCTGTGTAATCACTTCTCTTGGGAGGCTGCTTTTGGGTTAATAACCAAATTTCCCTTCCTACTTCTTCAATAAGGTTGCCTGTGATGCAAGTCTTGCTTTCCTGGCCTTCAGCTACTATCTCCAGAACTTTGGTGGTGTGAGGAACTAGACATCTAATGAGTCTTGTTTGACAAATAAACAGACATCGACAAAAATATGCCCATCACTGCCTGTAAATCCTAACTTGCTTTCAGCCCATGAAGCTTAGCTAATCAGTTTAACCTCCAGGAGAGTCACACTTTAAACCATCAACCATTTGCCCTTTGGCTATTTGCCATACTTCTGCTTTTAGCACTTTTTTTTTTGCAGTGATCTGATAGTAATGAATCTGCTCATACCATATGAGATAGGTAAGTATTGGTATCTCCATTTTATCAATGGATTAGCCATGGCACGGAGTTCTGTGCCATGAACAGTCAATAATGTCCCTGTGGCTGTCAGGAACAGAGACCAAGAGAGTTCTTTCCATGAACAACTGCAGCCTTTCAAGTGTAAGATGTCCTCCCTTCTGTAGTTGTCTACTTGTATTCAGAGGATTTGAATCCTTTGAATCCTCCACTTTTGGAGTGGCTTTGATAGCTTTTTCTGATCAGTTCTTTCTTTTGCAGGTGACGTAACAAAATTTGGCTGTGGAGATTCTGCCTCCCCTGCTCCTGCTACCACGCTCGCCCAACCACAGCAGAACCAGACACAGACTCACCATACAACTCAGCAGCCCTTCCTCAACCCGACCTTGCCCCCAGGGTACAGCTACACTGGGTTACCTTACTATGCTGGTGTGCCTGGTGTACCCAGTGCATTCCAGTATGGGCCAACCATGTTTGTAAGTATGACAGCCCTCCTTTTGTGCCTCCCTGGTTTTGCTCTCTCCAGCCCAAACCTTCTGCATCTTGGAATCACAGGATGGTTTGGATTGGAAGGGACCTTTAAAGATCATCTAGTCCAAACCCCCTGCCATGGGCAGGGACATCTTTCACTAGACCAGGCTGGCTCAAAGCCCTGTCCAACCTGGCCTTGAACACTTCCAATGATGGGGCACCCACAGTTTCTCTGGGAAACCTGTTCCAGTGTCTCACCACCTTCACTATAAAAAAAAAGTCTTCCTTATGTCCAATCTAAATCTACCTTTTTTCAGTTTAAAACCGTTGGTCCTTGTTCTGTCACTACAGGCCCTGGTAATAGATGTGTCTCTGTCTTTTTTTATAGGCCCCCTTTAAGTATTGAAAGGTTGCAGTAAGGTCTCCCTGGAACCTTCTCTTCTCCAGGCTGAACAACCCCAGGTCTATCAGCCTTTCCTCATAGGGGAGGTGCTCCAGCCCCACTGATCATTTTCATGGCCCTCCTCTGGACCTGCTCTAACAGGTCCATGTCTTTCTTGTGCTGGGGGCCCCAGAACTGGACACAGTACTCCAGGTGGGGTCTCATGACAGTGGAGTAGAGTAATCTTCCCCAGTCTGTAAGAAATCTCCAAGAACATGCAAGCATAAGAAAATAGCTGCAGTCTCTTCCCCAAGAAAACAGGAAATTTTAAAGGCCAGAGCTCATGGACTCCTGCACAGGTTACTGTAAATAGAAGAAAGCTACAGCTCATGGACTCTCTGTTCCTGAAAGCCCATAGAAGCCTCTGGAAAGTCAAAGGGAGACCCAAAGCCGAGTCACTGAGCTGAGAGTGCCTAGGATATCTTTTTGAGGATGGAGGAGACCCCATTAAGTCAGCGAGCAGGGCTGGTAGTCTCAGGAGGGAGAATGTTATTTGGGAAGAGGTGATACTCCAGACAGAAGGCTAGATGAGTCTATTTTAGGGCCCTATAGGACTGTGTTTTATGAAACAGCCTCAGGCAGGAGTTGGTGTTTCAT
>NW_010162151.1:0-3535 GCF_000695765.1 Mesitornis unicolor | reverse complement strand
ACTGTGGTTGCTCCTTCTTGGGTTTGTGGGTGAGAATTTGCTGTTTACAGTGTATGAAAGAAATATGCAGCCTGTTCTGAGACAAGGTTGCACTGCAATCAGAGAGGTGGCTCTAGCAGCAAACTTGGGGCTTGCACAAAGCCACTACAGCAAGTCACTGCTGGAAGTGTCAGTGCCGTATCCTGTGCCATCCCAGTGCTCCCAACTCCAGATTATATTTCCCATGTGGGGTGGAGGTGCCTACTAGATGGTAGAGGGAGCTTGTGTTTTGCATGACATTCCCCAGTTAACAGTGCCTTTTGTTCCCTTCCCTTGTTCCAGGTACCTCCAGCATCTGCTAAGCAGCATGGAGTCAACCTGAACACCACAACAACTCCTTTCCAGCAAGCAAGTGGCTATGGGCAGCACAGCTATGGAGCAGGTATGCTTACCCCTGCACTTATCACAGGAGTGTCTGCAGAGCTGCTTGCACACTGTAACACCTTGTCTTGTACACACCGGCAGGCTATGATGACTTAACGCAGGGAACAGCAGCTGGAGATTACAGCAAAGGAGGCTACAGTGGGTCATCTCAAGCACAAAACAAATCTGCTGGCACTGGACCTGGGAAAGGAGGTAACGCATGAGACTTGAGGTTGCTCTTGAGTGGGATTTAATAGGCCTAACTCCCAGTGCTGTGCAGTCAACACAGCAGCCAGTTCTAAACAGGGTCACAATCCAAGTTATTTCTCCATCTCCTGTATATAAAATGCTTTTTTAATGGCCCAAGTGTTCCTTCTAAACCTCATGGCTGAACTCTGCATAAGGATTTGTGTGGCTGACGTGCAGCTTTGTCTACAATTATACATGGGAGAAATGGTGAGCTGTTTCCTCTGTCAAAGTTTTCTTTGCTGAAGAATATAGTGATCCTGCAGCAGTGCCATGGTTTTGAAGCCTAAGCAGTTGGATGCTGCTGCTGAAATGGTCCTCTGCCAAATGAAGACTAGATTTTGAGTTTCTTGGTTAGGCACCTGAGAGGTATGTTAGGAGCAAGCAGGGCACTTCACACGTCTCTGTACTGTTGTTTCATCTGCTGTCCGTATACCCTGTAACTAATCACATTGTTTCATGCCTGAAAATGGTTCCTTTGTGACAGTAAAGGCTGAAGAATTTATACAGCTTATATGAAAGCTTTATTCTGCACATGCTGGTTAGACCTGACAAATGTATACTGAACTGCTGAGCACTAACTAGTTCATCCTTGGGCTTAAGCAAATGCCAAGCATTTGCTGTGCATTTGAAACACCAACTGGACTGTTTTCAGCCAAGAGCTGATCACACTCCTCCTCTGTGGAGGAGCAATCCAAAAAAGAGCAATGTCCTAGGAAGGGTACAACCTTAGAGCAGTCCTCTGATTCACTGGCCAAAGGAACCGCTGGTTTTATTCTGATCCAAGTGAGATGATTAGAGCCGGTCTTTATAAGACTGTGAATAAATGGCTGGTTTGAGAGTCACCTCGCTGGCAAGTTAGTGTTTCTGAGCCAGCCTAAATCAGTTATATTAATTCTTTCAGGGCAGAGGAGCATTGCAGACCTCACCCTTCTGCAGGATATAAAAGGACAAGGTGAAGTGCATTTGAATCCAAGCAGTAACTGCTGAGTCATGGATGGGGGTGATTTATCCCAGTGGGCTGGTTTCCCGCTTTACAGTGGGAGCGAGGAACCAAGCTTTCTGTTCCCACATGGGGTGCCATGGGTCTGACAGCACAGAGAACCCTGCTGGGCAGGCTGGCTGGCAGAAGCAGCAGGGGGTGTGGTGCAGTGGCTGTGGACAAAGGTGCATCCACTGAGGCCACTGGAGGTGCTGGGAGCAAAACACAGGGCTCAGGCTGGGTGGTGGTTGACTTTTCATTGTCAGTGGCTTTTTTTGTTTTTCAGGTGTTTCTGTGACTTCAAGTAATACAGGTGTGCCTGATATCAGTGGCTCCATCTATAATAAGACTCAGGTGAGCAATGTTGGACCCTTTTCCCCTGTGGCCTGAGGCCAGGTTGATGGCTCCCCTGTGGAGCACAGGTGGCTAGGGCCATTCCCAGGCCAGTCAGTGTCTGGGTCAGCAGGCTGTGGCATTTCTTATGCTGGAGAGGATTCTCACCCTCTGTCTTGCCCTTCTGCCATGTCAGCTCCTGATGTCCCATGCATGCTGTGTCCTAGGTGCAAATGAAGTGTGATGGCACTAATGTTTTTAGTCAAAATAGCCCCCAAAACAGGTGAGTCCAAGAGGCTGGGTTGAGCTTTGGCCATGGGAAGGAAAATCTTATTGCAAGTTCTTGTGTTTTTGTTGGTCCTCCATGGGTAGGTCAAGTAATTCCAGCCTGAACCCCTGCAATGCAGGAAGGCCTGATTTCAGGCAGCTGTTGCCATCCCATGTCCCACTGAATAAAGAGAGATCAGGGGGAAAAAAACAGCACAGTAGCCATGGAAATAAAAATAAAATAAATAAAATGTTGGAGACATTAGTGCAGAAGTATGGGTGAGAATAGGAGCTGAAACTCATCTGCTGAAGTGCTCTCAGGTCCTTGGCTTGCTCATGGGGTTGGGGAAAAGTTCAGGCAATGTGTGTTTGGCCCCCTCTTGTTCTTGTCTGGTCACCATGGGGCTGCTCACACCAATCTCTGTCCCCCTGTGCAGACATTTGACAAGCAGGGATTTCATGCTGGCACACCACCTCCTTTCAGCCTGCCCTCTGCTCTCGGATCGACTGGGGCCCTGAACCCTGGTTCTGCCCCGGGTTATGCTCCAGCCCCTTTTCTCCATATCCTGCCTGCACATCAGCAGCCTCATTCCCAGATGCTGCATCACCATCTTCAGCAAGATGGGCAGGTGAGTTGACCCCTTCCACATCTACAATGTGCCAGAGTGTAGATGGTTCCAACCCACATCCCAGCAGGGTCTTGGGGGTTTTTGCTTCTATATAGTTTTTGCTCTGCTCATTGGGAAAGGGCCTTGGCAGCAATTGCAGACTGACAGACTTGATGCTGTTGACCAGCTTGGGGGGAGGGAATCTCATGAAGTTCAGAGGAGTCCTGCTTCTGGGGAGGAATGACCCTATGTTCCAGTATATGCTGGGAGCTAAAGCAGCTTGGCAGAAAAGGCCCTGGGCATCCTGGTGGACACCAAATCGACCATGAGCCAACAATGTGCCCTTGCAGCAAATAAAGCAGATGGTATCCTGGGCTACATTAGGCAAAGTACCACCAGTAGGTTGAGAGGTGATCCTTCCCCTCTGCTCAGCACTGGTGAGGCCACACACCTTGAGTCCTGTGTCCAGTCCTGGGCTCCCCAGTACAAGAGACATGGATGTATTAGAGAGTCCAATAAGGGCAAGGATGGTAAAGGGACTGGATCATCTCTCCTATGAGGACAGGCTGAGAGAGATGGGACTGTTGAGCCTGGAGAAGAGAAGGTGCCGGGGGTGGGGGGGGGAAATCTTATCAGTGTATAGAAATACCTGAAGGGAGAAGGTAAAGGGGATGGAGCCAGGCTCTTTTCAGTGGTG
>NW_010162150.1:0-1253 GCF_000695765.1 Mesitornis unicolor | reverse complement strand
CCCCCAAAATCCAGCACCAGCCGCTCGGGGGGGGCACCCTCCTGGGGGGGACCCCGAAATCAGGGGGGACCCAATGACACCGGGGGGGTCTGGGGACCCCAAAATGACACGGGGGGGGACCCACGGACCCCAAAAGGGACACAAGGGGGCACAAGGGGGGGCCTGGGTGACCCTGGGGACCCCAAAATGACACGGGGGGACCCCAAAGTGACCCTGGGGTAACAAGGAAGGGGTCTGGGTGACACAGGGTGACCCTGGGGACCCCAAAAGGGACACAACGGGGGACAAGAGGGGACCTGGGTGGCTTTGGGGACCCAAAAATGGCACAGAACGGACCCCAGGGACCCCAAATGTGACAGAAGGGGACACAAGGGGGGACCTGGGTGACCCTGGGGACCCCGAAATGACACAGGGGGACCCCAAAAGTGACACAAGGGGGGACAAGGTGAGACCTGGGTGACACAAGGTGACAAAGGGGAACCCCAAAATGACACAAAGAGGACCCCAGGGACCCCAAAATGACACAGGGTGGGTCTGGGGACCCCAAAATGACACAGGAGGGACCCCAGGGACCCCAAATGTGACACTGGGCAGGTCTGGGGACCCCAAACCCCAGAGCGACACAGAGGGGACCCAGGGACCCCAAAAGTGACACAAGGGGGGACAAGAGGGGACCTGGGTGGCTTAAGGGACCCCAAAATGACACAGAAGGGACCCCAGGGACCCCAAATGTGACAGAAGGGGACACAAGGGGGGACCTGGGTGACCCTGGGGACCCCGAAATGACACAAGGGGGACCCAAGGACCCCAAATGTGACACAAGGGGGGACCTGGGTGACCCTGGGGACCCCGAAATGACACAAGGGGGACCCAAGGACCCCAAATGTGACACAAGGGGGGACCTGGGTGACCCTGGGGACCCCGAAATGACACAAGGGGGACCCAAGGACCCCAAATGTGACACAAGGGGGGACCTGGGTGACCCTGGGGACCCCGAAATGACACAAGGGGGACCCAAGGACCCCAAATGTGACACAAGGGGGGACCTGGGTGACCCTGGGGACCCCGAAATGACACAAGGGGGACCCAAGGACCCCAAATGTGACACAAGGGGGGACCTGGGTGACCCTGGGGACCCCGAAATGACACAAGGGGGACCCAAGGACCCCAAATGTGACACAAGGGGGGACCTGGGTGGCCCTGGGGACCCCAAAAGTGACAAAAGGGGGGACAAGGTGAGACCTGGGTGACAC
>NW_010162149.1:350-27965 GCF_000695765.1 Mesitornis unicolor | reverse complement strand
CGAGCGATTCTGTGATTCTGTCATTCTGTGAATAGAGGGCAGAGAGAGGTGGGAGGCGGGAATTGTGATGGGCTAGAGGGTAGACAGGGAGAAATTTTAAAAGTTAGGATAGAAAGACAGATAGGTGGAGAAAGACAAAAACAGTGATGGGCTGCAGGACAGGGACCGAGACAGAGGATGAAAAAGGGGGGACAGAGAATAGGACAGAAGCCTGGAGAGAAGGTAACAGAGAAGTAGCCCTGCAGCCCTGTGAGCAGCACTGGGGCCGTCCTGGAGCACCCAGGAACCCTTCAGTGGTCCAAGAGCCCCGGGGACTGCTCCAAGCCTCTGAGACCCCATGGGTAACGTCTTCCCTGGGGCGCTGTGTTGAGGCACTTTTTACTGAGCACAAGGGGAGCTGGTGTAGCGGTCGTGGTCTTGTCCTAGGAGGGTTACCTGACCTGCAGGTGTGTAAAGATAACGACCGTGGGGTTCTCCAGGTCCACAATACACAAGGACATGGATGTCCAAGTTTCTGATAATTTATTTATTATTAATTACTACAAAACTATTAAAAACAAATATATATGTACATATAACAGCAGTGTGTGTGTGTGTATATATATAGTGTGTGTGTGCACGTATTTATATGCACGCACACACACACAATGAGTCATTACAAAATTACCACTCGGAAAGCAAGTATATATGTTACAAGACTAAAGCAAATGTGGATGTATTACACTGTAGTATAGAATTCCAGCTAGTGAAGCTAGTATCTATTTACAAGACCCTTACCTGTGTGCAGACCTACAGATAGGTTCTGTGAGGTTTTACTGGTATGACACTCACCGCACAGCTCCAGGAGCGAGGCAAATCAGCAGTGGAAGTGTCTCCCAGCGAAGGCGGTCAGCATCGTGGAGCCTGGAGCCAGCCTCAGTCCTCAGGGAGGGTCCGTTTGTCAGGCATGCTCAGGCAGAGTAGCTCATTTTGCGTTGGCAGCGAGTTACCTTTTTATACCTTTTTGGTGTGGATACATAAGCTGGTGTAGAACATTCAGTTCCTGGAACAGCTGTTGCTGACTCCTGTTGTCCCAACTGTTACCACAGTTTCATTGTCCTGCACCCATCCAGGTATTTTTTGTCCTGCCAACTACCCCTCATCAAGGATGTTATGGCTGAGCTCATCAGGGAGATACCCTTCTTTGTCAGTTTGTTTGCTGGATCACCTTTGTGGTGGCTCCATTGTATGGACATGACTTGAAACACTAGAGCAATCATTTATTAATTAATGCACTTAAGTGACACCTGAGAGCGAGGGGCTCACACAGCTCAGTGCTTCCCCTCCCATAAAACCAAGGAGCCGTTCCGGCATCCATCGGTCCAGTAGGCAAGGATCGGCTCCCACTCTGGCCTTTGATGAGGCAGGAAACGCCAGCAGCCGTCAACCTCCCCATTGCCTTTTTCCTTCAGGGATAGGGTTCCGCTCTGGTACTTGAGAGGAAAAGCCCTGATTTCACCTGTCTGTACCCCTGCAGGAAGTCTCCTGAGCTCTCGGCTCTCATGGTCCCTATTGCCCTCGACCATCCTGTCACTGCCTGAGCTGCAGGGCTCCGGGCCAGTGGAGGGGTCCTGAAGGGCAGATGGAGAATCCTTGCAGCAGCCAGAGGGGCAGCAGGGGGATGTGACACACCAAGCAAACAGGAGGCAGCCAGGTGGTCTGAGGACACCGAGGGAGCCGAGTGCCCTGGGTGCAAGCAGGGCAGATAAGAGTGAGAAGACGGTGACAAATCAATGGGTCCTGAAGGAATGAGATGAGTCAGGGGGATCTGGGGAACACCAAGTGAAGAGATCCCGAGTGGGATCAGCGGACCAGTGAGAGGGGTCCTGAGGGAACCAGGAAACAAAAAGAAGGGGGATCCTGATGGGAGCGACAGCACACGAAGCTGTTCTGAGGGGATCAGAGCACAAGCAAAGGGCTCTGGGATGCAACGGAGGCAAGAAAGGGCTCTGTGATCGACTGTAAGGACCATGAAGGGGTCTGAATTTTCCTGGAGGGCTGTGGGACATAAAGGAGGCAAACAGGTGCCTGGGCTGCACCAAGAGGGGAACTGGGGAGTCTTGAGGGCACCAGAAGGCAATTGGAGGACTGTGTGGGGTGCACCAAAAGACCAATGAAGGATTCTCGAGGGGGTGAGGGCAAATGAGGTCTTAAAGGAGACTGGAAGGCAAACAGACTTGGGGAAAGGAAAATGGAGCAGCAGTAAGAGACTCCAAGCAAAGCAGAGGACGTCTGACGGGCCGGTGGAGGGTTCTGTGGTGCACTGGAGGGCAAACACGGGCAGTGTGAGGGGAAAGAGCTTTTTTTGGTCGCAAGTAGACCAGAAGGCATTTTTCTGTATTTACCCCCTTCTATGCTGTTTGGTGGAAATCAAGGGCGCAGCTCAGGAACTTCTTCAGCCAGCCTCAGCAGACAGCTCTCCTCAAGCACTCAGACTGCGGAAAAAGCCAAGACTGCCAGCCATTTTCTGTAACTGAGAAATGCAGCCTCCTGCCCAACTCCGTTTTCAACCCGGAGACCTATCCCAGACACACAAGGTGATATGCATATGCAGAAACCAACAAAGCCTGCACCCACTTCCTTTACCAGGGGTGCCAAGACTTCAGTATTGCCCCAGTTGTACCACGTAGCTACCGAGCACGCACTGTGGCGCACAGGGAATGCCTCCGTCATCTTCCAAAGCAGCGCACACAACTGCACACACGCAACGCACCTGCTGTGACAGAAACTGATCAGTTGGAAGGGGCCTACCGCAATCATCCAGTCCAACTGCCCAAAACACAGACATCACAGCTCATGTTAACCCCTTCCAGCTCCAGCGGTACCTCACCACATGCAGATGACCCACGACTCCAGGCTTTTCTGTTCTCCTCAGCTCATTAAGTTCACTGAAACGTTACACTGCTCATCATTTGCTGTTCTAGCATCTTTCTAGACCTCCTGCATAAGACATATGCGCTGAGATAGCGGTACAAAGCCTGACAGAGCGGCAGAAGAGCCAGAACCACGGTCAGATTCAGGACCAGCCCAAGAATGCACAAATTGAAGGACACGTGAAAAAACACAGCTCAGTGCAGTGCAAACACGGAAGACGAGCTGGGCACACAAGAAGATAGAGCGTACGCAGCAGCAAGTCAGAGTTGTGATGTGGAAAATCTTGCTCCTGCCCTGCCCCCAGCACAGCAGCAGCCAAGGAGCCACAGGACAGATGGGTGCAGCATCGCCCTCTGAGGGAGCCACAGCGCCGACTCGGTGGCACTGAGCAGCAACACCTCTGGGCACTACCAAGTCTGCAGCTCTTAAGTGGCCCCAGGATGAGACAAGACACTCAACTCTGCAGCTTTCTCCTGTCAGCATGATCCATCCACACCTGGATCTGTCACCACTGGGGAGACCTGGGCCCACCACCGAGGTTCAGGTGCACCACAGCAACAAGCTGTGGTGTTCCCCATGTCTCCAAGCCCAGGGAGGGAACACAATGCAGGCATGAGACAGCATCAGCAGACGAGACAAACGCATGCTTGTGCATGACCACAGACACGCGTGGTGCTCACACAAATACACCTGCATGGACCCACAAGGGCTCACCCATACAGATGCTCCTGTGGACAGAGGCCTCACAGCACAGCTATATGGAAGACAACAAATCCTGCAGGCCCCCAGCCTCCACTCTCTGGGACGCAGAGCTCTCCTCAGGGTGGCAGCGTGCTCCCCAGCTGGTGCGTTCGAACCCTCTGCTCTTGACTGACTCCAGGATATTCCCCCACTTCACCCCTCCATTCACACTGGAGCTCACCAAGGCTGCAGGACAAGAGCGACAACTCACCTGAACCGAATCAGTACATGCAAGTGCAGCTACTTACACTGCTCATCCTCATGGAATGCTATTTGCTATAAGGACAGAAAAAAATATAAGATACCCTTCAAGTCATCAATGTATTCAGCTATCAAAGCTCATGCTTCTAACTCTAAATGTATTGAGATACTGTCTGCATGATGTTTTATTAAGCTATACCAACTAATTCAGAAAGGATTAAGCATTGAACGTTTATTATAAATTTCTTCAGAAATGAGTCAATCATTTTAATGTATGCCTGGACCTCCAGTTTTCACATGAATATGTGAAAGAGAGCTGTATTTCAACTATCAGTGCTGCAATTAAGACTTCTGAGTGTTGGCACTGAATACCCAATGCCTAAGGTTACCAGAATGAGCACTGAAATGTGCTGTTTCCTTCTCTTTCCATTTTCTTTCAAGTCTTGCAGATGACAGGCCAGCTCACGTAACGCTAGCAGAGGTAACGCAAAATCACGAGAAGTCACTGCAGCTGTTAAGGCACGTACTTTCTGCACTCGTTTTACACACTAAGAATAAACTAAACACAAGGTACTTCAGCATGCTGCGCTCTTTGCAGATACACCGTTACTGCAGTAATTTAAAAAGCTAACAAGTATTTACAGCAGCTATGACTCCAATGTACGACAATTTATTGAACCACGATTCATATAAAGAATTTAAATTCAAAATGGTCAGAAACAATCTTAAATATCTGCATAAGAATTTACAAATATTAGTAAAGATATACCACGGACTACAGCTTTGTAAGTTTACATGTAAGTTCTGGTAGATATCCATGTTTAAATAAAATGGACAATACCAGCAGAGATGCATAACTCTATCATTTTTATTTATAAAGAAGTGACAACACTAGAAAACACATTGATAACCAGTGCTTTGAACAGTGAAGGTGGGATCTAAAAAAGTCTGATTAAACGAAACAACCTTAGGTCTTTATCAAGTTGCATATCTGCCAGGAATGCTGAAATGCAAGAGTTTACACCTGCAATATTCCATAAAGGAATAGCCGCATAATAACAAATATAACCTCCAATTTCCAAACCGGTACATAAAAAAAAGCCATCATCAACACTAAGTATTAGAAGACCACTGCAAGTTCTTATTGCTTTTTGAGTTAAATAACCTCCAAATAAAACAAAACCCTAACAATCCCTACAGTATCTTGCTCATCCTCCTGTTCATTCTTTAACACTGGAAGCCATCAGTCGTTATATGATGCGGCAACAGAGGTATTCAAAAAAACCCAAACAAAACCTATTTAAGTACATGGACATACCCACCCTCCCTGCCCACCCTCACCCTGAAACCCACTATAACCACTTAGTGCCAGTAGAGGAGCAAAACTCGATAGACAAAACCAGAAATCTGACTACAGTAAGAAGGAAACAAAGGGAGATACAGCTTCCTTAAGTTTTCAAAATCTCATGTCTTCCAAAACAAAGCACATCATCCTCATCATTTAAAAAGGGAAGTTGTTTTATATGTATCTAATCCTCACACATGCTGAGTAGTTCTCAAGTTCACCAAGTTCCACTGTGCAGCAGCTGGTTTTGAATTCAACAAGGCTTCAAAAACTACAGTAATATTCAATGCGCTTTTCACTAAGGAGAGGAAAAAACCAAATGCGTGTTGCTGTTGTTCTTGCCAGTTCAGCATTTCTGCAGCAATTCTACCCGTCTCCCGCAGCACAGACGTTGTACCAGCATCAGTCTTCAGAGTCGTCCTCAGAGGCTGTTGGAACAACACAGTATAATCACAAGCCTTGGCAAAGGTCTGTGACATTAGAGCATTCTGTGGTGAGTAGTGAAAACAAAGGTAATTTTATAATATTAAATAGCACTGTAATACCTGCCCAAACCTCGTGTAATTGCATAGCTTAATTTTTAAACGCACCTCATGTCTGAAAAATATAGCACATACAAACCAAAACTGGACATTACAAAATGCAGTGTCCTCCTGCTGTCCTCCCTCTAAATAAATGGAAGAAAACTTAATTACACCAGAGATTCAGCTTTTATATAGTGTTTACAGTGGCTAATTCCAACAGTAGTCAGAGGAGAATATATTCAATCCATGACAGCAACACCCAACACAAGGGAAAGAAATGACTCAAAGTAAACAATTTGGATACTAAAATATCTAGAAAGATTCGGTAGTCTAAACAAAGACTCAAATTTTTTTTATAAATATATGCACCTAGGTTGCTAAATGCAATTAAGTCAGGCCTACTTAGAAGCAGCTCCTCTCTCCACCCCATTCTTGCAGCATATGCTAAATGAACATAAAGCCCACATATGCATTGGATTTTGTTGTCGCAAGGTGAATTAAAAGACACACTTGTCTACTCTGATAAAAGTGTCCATACACGCATCTACAACAGGTCTGTAAAGCATTAGCTTGTCCACATCAGGAATTTAATCTGTTCTCTTAAGCAACCTGCAGTGAAGACAGTATTCACACTGGGGTAACTTGTTCCATCTCTGGACACAGAAAGCAGCAAGGTCTGTCTCACCTCTCCAGTTGTTAGAAATGTATCTAAAGTAGCATCAGTAACACACCTAAAAGTCAGTATTCCTCACCTGCCAGTTAGATAAAGCCTGAATCAAATACACATTAATACATTAAATGACTGTGTGTCACTCATTAATTTGTACTCTAATAAAGATGCACATAATCTAGGAATAAATTCTGAACTCAAGTCCACTGAGTCTATCTGCTCTGGATGCAGAAATAATCATCTGCTCTTTGACCTAAAACTTTACACACACACACACACACACACACACACAGCCCATTCCTTATCATACTCCAAATACATCCTCTGCACTGAACATTTCTATACAGAGTGACTGTTGACAGACATTCATGTGCATACTGGAAAAAAAAAAGGGTCTATCAAGTACCCTTCTACTGCCTGTTCATCATGCCTAGAAATAACACTAAGAATCAGGAGACATTTTCCAGAAGTCAGCACATAGTTTTGAATTCCAACACACTCAAAAAGCCATTAGGTGAGAAGCAGGCTAGTCCTTTGCTCCAACTGGCAACAGTTAAGTTTCATTCCTGCACTGGATGGGTCTGATCGAGGAATACACACGACCAAAAAGCGTGCGAGGATAGAAAACATGACAGGGGAGAAGCAGAAATGGCAAGAGAAGTATGGTAACTTGAGTGAAATTCACCTTTAAATGTTCCTTTTCTACAAGGACTCATGTAAAAGGCTACAACCTGAAGGTCACCGCCAATTCCATAAGTATGTACTACTAGAATTACAATAACCAAACTTTAACTAGTGAGAAATCTTGTCATCACTTGCAGAAAACAATTCAGTGGTCTAGACAACTCTATGCTGTTGGGAAATAAATCATGGAGAATTAAAAACAGTTCCCCCTCGAAATAATTCTACTGATAATGGAAAAAGCACTGCTGTGTGAAGTCAAATTTTCAGCAATTAAGTCCAGTATTATGAAACTTGGCAAGGAGGATTGTACTCTTGAGTTGATCTGATGAGAGGAGAGGGGAAGAGGGGAAGCACCTACTTTCAATATCTTCCATATGTGCCTGAAGAGTTCTTGCAAGGTTAATAAACTAGAAACAAGGCAGAGAGAGAGTAGTTTAAAAGTTGCAAAGTTATCTGCAGAAATTTGCAACAAGTTAACAAAGTTTTCTTTACTTTTTCTTCACTTCTTACACCCCAAAAACTCATCCCAGATGTTGGTTATCCTAACCCGTTTGCCCAACTTACAGAAATCAATGCAAAAATTAATATAAAACCCCACACATTAGACATCAAATTGCTATTGCAGCTATTTCAGCTTCCACTCTACGTCAAATGTTTCTGGCAGCAGTTAAGGGCATCATCTTCATGTTCTACAGTCTGTAAAACACGTTCGTTTTGAAAGTAGCACACAAACAAGTGCCAGTTTTATGAAAATTGTAATGCAGAAAAACAATCTGTAATGACTACATTAGTTGGATTAATTTCATTTATTTCACTATTAATATGGCAAAACAGAGCCCTCTGACTAAATGAGGTTAATTAAAAATGCATAAATACACATAAAATCTTAACTGTATACAAAAAGTTTAAGAGCAGGGTTAATATTAGGCAACGGTGGCAGTTCAATGCTGGAAGCACGTGGTAAAAAAACCCAAAGCCAAAATCCCTAGGAATACGAGTTCTTCAGCCAACCTTCAAAGTCTCAGCCAAGTGGTTTTTTGTCAGTGACAAACTATGTCACTGTTTCAGTGATCGTCCAGATGTTGGGACACAACAAATAAAGTGAAACAAGAACAAAATGCTACAGTTTCCATAGCTCAGCTGTGTGCTCTGTACCAAACAGGCACTGGTGCTCTCACTAGTTTAAAATGCAGTGTCACACACCTCTGTAATGCCACCTCTGATGGAAAAATAGTAAGAACATCCTATTTCTGCAATGCACTCGAGCTCATAACCTGTACTGGATGCAGGATAGAATGTACTGGGTTGGAAGAGACCTTTAGAGATCATCCAGTCCAACCTCTGCAGTGAACAGGATCAGTGCCTTAGGTCTCTACACTCATAGCAGACAAAATAGGACATTGCATTTGCGGATCACGGAATACAAACTCTGTATTAGATGTGCACAGAAAGAAGCACCACTGTTCTAATACAGTAAAAGATTAGAGCACAGTCCTGCCTCTACCCCAAAGGCTTAGTACCTGCTAGCAACCATTAAAATAAAAGTTGGACAGGCTTAATATTGTTAAGTCTTTGCATGTAATTAAAAAAAAAATTAAATCAGCTTTTCAGGAGCTCAGTGGACAAAGAGCACTGGTTCGTTATCCGGTACCAAATAAACATGTAGGATATATTATTTCTGAAGGAGTCACTCTGCAGAAATAACTTCGTGTAATGATTTGATTTCTTACTAGTAAAAACGTATACTTACTGCATGTCTAAGCCAAGCTGTTTAAGTGGCAAGAATCCAGTCCAATACAACTAATAAGAGGTTTCACCAGTGCCAGAAAATCATACTAGCTAACTAGTCAGTTGCAGAACATAATATTCAAGCACATATTTAGGCACAATCCAACCAACAAGCATGGCAAGGTCTAGACCTTTGCAATGTAGACCGGCACGATGAGAAAAATTAATCAAGTATGATAGTCCAACATTGCAAATACATGTTTTGTACAGAGAGGTTAACCTTCCAGTTTTGCATAAACTCACAATAACCATTACAACGTACGTGCAAAGCAATGAATTACCAACAACCTTGACAGAAACACTTGCGCAATACAGCAACTGCAATAGAATAGTCCCTTCAGTTTCAAATCAAAGACAGTGTCACTACATTGACAAAGCCAGACCATTTAGACCTGTATTTGTGTAATAAGCATGCTTCTGCAGAACTAGCTCCTAGGCCACTCAAGGAAAAAGAAAAAAACAAACAAAAAAAATGGAATCTGTTTCCAAGTTCTCTGTAAAAGTAATTCCTCCATAAAAATCACCGCATACTTACTCTGACACGCGTGCTGGCCTCACTCGCGGTTCCGAGCATATCAGAAAAGCGCTGCTCGCATAAATGTAACAACACTACAAGGTAGAGACCAGAGCTGATAAATTCGTAGTCTGCCTTAAATGAGATCAAACGAAACATTCAGAATGTCAGTGATATGTCTGCAAGTAAGATTCAAGCAGAACAAGAATTATATTTTACTGGAAACATGATATATTTGATTTCCAGTTGTTCCAATAAAATTAGGAAAATTAATATTAAAAAAATACTTAAAAGCTATTTGTACTTCTGGTTCTTCCCTCAGACCCCAGATCTAACATGATAGTTCTACAAACAAAACCTCAATCAGCATGATTAATTCACAGGAAGGAATCTGAGAATCAGAGTTGCAGAAAATAAAACCAACAAACTTTTCTGGTTTATTTTCAGTGGTCCCAACGCTCCAAAGAAAGCCAAAATAAAGGGAAATAATGCACTAATTTTATGATGCAATAAGTATTTTGATTATTTTCTCTGATAAAATAAAGGAAAACTTTCAAAATGCTACTACTGAACTGATCATTTAGAGCCAATTCTTTAGGAAAAAAATGTTTCAAAGTTCTTATTTCTATCAAAGTACAGTGACGGTAACCAATCATCAGTAGTGTTAAAACATAAGATGATGGCACTCTCAAGAACATACGAACATTAGAGGTTGATGTTTGGCTCCAAAACTGGTGTCACTCTGTATTTTCTTCCAACTGCTGAAGTAGGCAAATTTTGTTAGTCTTTCTATATTGACAGAACACAACCCAGACAACAAGGAAAATCCTCTGAATATAGTTCATTACAGTAACACCAGCTTTTTGTTATTTATTGATTTTAAAATACTATACAATCCAGTAGTGCTAGGATAATGTATTTCACATAAGAAGAGTAATACTAATGGGCCTTTATTTTTAATTTAGGAAAGGACTTGAAGGAGCAACAGGAAGCTGTTAGAAAAAGAGGTTAGCTTCTACTACTCTAATGAAACTAGAACTTTTTAATGGTATGTTTAAAACACGGTATGCCTAAGTGGGTTAAAAAGCAGCTAAAAGCAGACAATTCGTGATTTAATGTGAAAGTCAATCTAATCATTGTATTAGTATTCCCACCGCGCCTATGTGGCAGAGACATCAGACTGCAAAGCTGGATGACAACTAAGAAAAGGATAAGAGATACGCTACACTACCGAAAGCTCAGCTATAGGAAGCACAGCAGGAAGACAGAATTTGTCTGATTATTAAGGAAAAAAAATCTGTTGCATGTTGACATGACTTTATGTGCGCAACAGCCCTTCTGAAAAGGAGATGCATTTTCCTTCTCTAAAGAAGGCCTTCCCAGCACTAAACCAACACTTACCAAATTAGGGAAAATATACTAACTTGTTCATTTGCATGTGCCCTATAGAGTTCATGAATGTCAAAGTCTTCCAGATTCAGATGCAGCTTCTCCTTGCACAGTTCACAAGTTGTCACTGCTTCCAAAGAGGAACCTGGTAAGAGGTGCAGGGGAAAGTCAGTGTCAATTTGCAGCAATCCAGACCACAGTACATTTACACAAGCCTTACAAACTGTAACTAATCCTTGGCTTTATTGTGCAGAGCAAGGATCAAAGAAAAGAAAGCCTCTAATACGAATCCAGTGACTATCTGCTACTGTCAGGATTTAAATGTTATAGAATGTTTATTTTCTACCCAGGTCCACATATTGTGTTCATTCTGGACACCATGTATCTCTCACTGAAAGTCTGGCATAAAATCACTGCTCGGGCTGTTTGAATTCTACAGTGCAATCCAAACACACACAAAATTAATAATAAATATACTGGAATAGCTTAAAGTGATTGCCAGAGTCATGTTTTGTCTTACAGTACCAGGTTTGAAACAAGCCGCTCCATAAGCAACAAGATTAACAAGTTAATGGTGGATTTAAGTATTACACAGTTAAATACTTCAAAACAATTTTCCTACAGGCTGAGCCTTCTAATACGTCCCTATTCTGACATGAGTCCTGGTACCAAGTAAAAAAGCAAACAGATGTGAGCATCCTCCTTTGGTAAAAAGTATTCCATGATCTTCCAAGCCTTCTACCAAGCCACTGACTTCTAAGTGTTGAAAATACCACAGATAACTTTAGTTATAAACCGGTCAATCAACTAATTACAAAACTATTTGCACTTTTCTTGAAAAAGTCTGTATGTACTTTGAAGTAATTTTTTGAACAGTTAAGTGTAGTTACAATAGAAAAAAATGTTTAATTTTCAAATTCCTATTAGTCTGCTACAGTCAGCCTGGCTGTTAAAGTCTTAAAAACTAGAACCACATGCATGAGGAAGGATGGGGAATGAATTCACCCAAAATGGTAGAGCAGCTCTAAAGGTACACTTCTGCAATGTTGTATTTAGTCTAATACTTTAGCAGACAATCCCACAAATGTAGTTATCTGACTGACAAATACACTTCTCAGAACTGCTCCCATAAGAAGCTGCACAGACACACAGTAAGCCTGCAAGTGTCACCCTGCTGTTTGTCTCCAGCTGCTCATTTTTTTAAATAAATGCCTTACTACTTGTAAGAATAATCCTCCTTATGAGTCTCCCAGTGTAACCAGAGGTCTACCTTGGTGTAGAGTCTGCTTTACCTGAATTAATCTTGGATTGCAGCCATTTTTTCATGCATTCCTGGTGAACGTACTGCAGACTTCCAGTGCATTTGCACGGCTCTATTAAAAGGTTGTCCGAACTTGCAGAGGACATCTGACAGATTCTGCATAAGTCACCTTCTTCATCTTCAGAATCTTCCAAAAGCAGGCTGATTAGGAAGGAACATCAACAAATGCTGTGACACATTTCACGTAAGACTTATGACAACAATTCTATTCAAACTGTTCTCAAACCTATGAGGGTTAAAAGAAGTATCTCTAAGACAAAAGTGAGAACACAGGTGACAGACTTGAGTTGCTGCCTTCTCTGAAAGTTTCCTTTTAACAGAAGGAAACAGGTTACAGAAAACCCTCTCGCATTAAGTCAGGTACATTTTATCTCAAAAGAACATACTAATTTACCTCTCTTTTATTTTCTGGAGTCTTTCTGGATCTCTTGAAGGTGGTATTTTAGACTTGCTACTTTCCTGTCCATCGGACTGATTCCAGCCAGAGGGAATAATATCTACAGTTATCATAAGATTGTCAGACAGACTGCTTCCTACTGTTGGAGGCACTGCAAAGCGAAAGAGAGAACCAGGCAGAATTCCAGAACTTCTCCTATTGTGGGCTGAATCTGGTGGGGAGGCAGTAGCTGTAGGAATACCAGATACTGCAGGTGTTGGTGGTCTGTTAACAGAAGCCCGAGGAGGGCTGTCTGATGCTTCAAGAGACGTCTCCTCACCTGACTCTCTTCTCCTGAAGACATGTGATCTAGCGGCTGCATCAGAGGTAGAGATCCTTGCGGATTCATCTCTTCCTTCTCTTCTTCTTCTAGAGAAGAGAGGTGTACATCTGTTTCTCAAAGATGATGATAACCAAGATCCTGTGCTCCTACTTTCAGAGTCTGGTCTGTAACTTTCCCCATCCGAATCAGAGTTGTGACTTTGTGAAACTCCTGATAAACCCCATCTTCGTCTAAGAAAACTAAATCCCTGAGAAGCTTCAGATGTCTGAAGTCCTGGAACTTCGGCTGTTGCAGCTCCATTACTCCTCGACAGAGCAGAAGCTTGAACTCCTGGGACCACCGTTGACTCCTCAGAACCTAATGATCTTGCATGCAACGAGTCTTGGCTAGACCGTCGAGAAAAAAATGTGGATGACATACTAGATGCTATACGAGACAGCAGCTGTCTTGTTGTGCGCCTCCCTTCACTGTCAGCTGCAGGTTCATTCAATGACCTCTGAGAAGATAAAACCCTTTCAGAACTACTTGAGGAAGGAGTTTCATCTCTAATAGCACTAAGGGAAAATGCTGGCTGCATGCTCCTCTGGGGAGACTGCAATTCGTTTCTCCTTTGTCTTGAAGAATAACTGGATCTTGAAGAGCTCATGCTGGAGTCTCTGCTGAAAAAAGATGGCTGATGATTAGAAGGCAACTGACGGTTCATGGATGCATTCAGCCTCAAAGTGCCTAACGAGTTCTCTTTTGGTCTTGCTCCCTCTGCATATGAAGAGGCAGGCCTGTCTTGAAGATCTGTTGCAGAAAAGCAGAGGAAAATACTATGACAAGATGTACTCTACTTGTTACATTCCTGATGGGTAACTGTGAAGTGTAAATGCAGAAGTTCAGGATTTCATGACCATTACTCAAAATTGTTTCAGATTTGGCAGGTAGATTCCAGAGCAATATTAAGTTTAAATTTACTTACCAGAATTCTAAGCTTAAACTGAAACCTAGACTGGTTTCAGTCTGGTAAATCCATTTTGAATCTAACACCCCCAAATCTTCAGATTATCAAGGTATGACATATATGCAAATATGACCATCTGTCAGAACTTACATAAGAACAGCATCTGAATTAAAACCAGCAAACTAGATACAGTACTATTTATAAATTAAAGGTCTATTCTGCCTGTAGACTGAGAAAGACAGGTTAATCAAAATTGCAGCAATGTAGCAGACACCAGAGCACTCAAAACAAATGCGTGAATTAAGCCAAGTATACTCCCCATCTATTACAACAAGCTGCCCCTGTTCTTCTCCTCATAAAGAGCATCAAAAGATGCAGTTACAAGCACTACTTTAAGGTAGCATAAAGTTATTGACTTTGGATAACAGAAATTGAATAGTATCTAAATTAGATGTGTATTTTACTATAATAAGGTTTTAAACCAAGCACTCAAAAGAAAATGCTAGAAATGCTGTCATTCCAATGCTCCAGCCCAGAAGGGTTTTCTAGCTACTGCTTTTATCGAACAAATGCAACAACCAAGTCAGTTCACATGTTCAGCTCTGCAACTGGCTTAAGCATGATCAGACTG
Source organism: Mesitornis unicolor (assembly GCF_000695765.1). Classification (NCBI taxonomy): domain Eukaryota; kingdom Metazoa; phylum Chordata; class Aves; order Mesitornithiformes; family Mesitornithidae; genus Mesitornis; species Mesitornis unicolor. The sequence continues at coordinate 13,579 of NW_010162149.1, read as the reverse complement.
TATTCTGGATCAGCAATCTCATCTGCTCTCCCAATTACCTTGACTACCTATAGTCACTTAGATAACTATCACCACAATAATGTGTCCTCCCCTGCTTTTTCAGGGTACTTTTGATCACCCTATGCCTCCCAGTGGCCTGCAGGTTGAGGGAGGTCATTCTGCTCCTCTACTCCACTCCGGTGAGATCTCACCTGGAACACTGCATCCAGCTCTGGAGTCCTCAGCATAAGAAAGAAATGGACCTGTTACAGCAGGTCCAGAGGAGGGTCACGAAAATGACAAAGGGGATGGAACACCTCTTCTATGAGGAAAGGCTGAGAGAATTTGGGCTTTTTAGACAGAAGAGAAGGCTCTAGAGAGACCTTATTGTAGCCTTTCAGTTTATAAAAAGGGCTTATAAGAAAGATGGGACAGACTTTTTTAAAGGACCTGTATTGACAGGACAAGGCGTAATGGCTTTCAACTACAAGAGGGTAGAGTCAGACTAGATACAAGAAACATTTTTAACGATGAGGGAGGTGAAATACTAGAACAGGTTGCCCATATAGATGGTGGATGCCCCATCCCTGGCAACATTCAAGGTCAAGTTGGATGCAGCTCTGAGCAACCTGATCTGGTTGAAGATGTTCCTGTTCTTTGCAAGGAGGGAGGACTGGATGAGCTTCAAAGGTCCCTTCTAACTCAAACCATCCTATGATTCTTATATTTTCTGTAAAGACTGTGCAAGTACTCAACACACTAAGAATTCTACTGTAGCTGAACTGTAGGTTTACATTACATGAAGCAGCTGAGGAGGCCAACATCAGCCAGTTTCCTTCCTCAAATGGCGACATCTGGGGGATGCGGGGGGAAGAAAGGGAAGGAGGAAGCAGCTGAATCCCTTGTAAGGAGGGAAACTTCTTCAATATTTTAACTACTTAACAAGCATAGGTAGATTGAAGCAGGAGGCAGAAGCTTTCTCTATGTATTCTGGAATTGAAACCCTTCACATTTGTAGTTTTGGTGGGCTTTTGTTTTGGTCCCTTTGTTAACAGGTTCTGCATTGCAATCACCATTTATTGTTGAAGCTGAGGTTTATGCATCTGGCAGATTCTAACTAAAGCAACATCTGCACAGATGACAAGCATCTGCCTAAGGTTTTGATTACAAAGGAGGGAACACAGTTGGAAGCTACTTTTACAGCACTTAACAGCAGCACTACTGCTGGAAATTTAACGTGGACAGTACAAAGCAAGGCTGTCCACCCATCCATTTCTCCCACTAGGCTCTACAAGGGAAATTCCAACTGTCCACTTACTAAAGAAGAGTTCTTAAAGGCCCTTCCAAACCATTCTATGATTCTGTGACATTAAAACACACTCTTCTGGTAAGGCAAGACTGTGGGATGAAATCTGTAACTAGTTTTTATCTTTTCTGCTTATCTTCTGTAATTGTAAAAATGGCAATTTAAAAAAACAAGAACAAGCAACTTTCTGCATTATAAAAATACCACTAACACATCTACAAGTTGACAGATAAAGACCAACGACAAGCTTCCTCTGAGACAGGCCACAACACTCTGAAGAAAGAGCAGAAGTGACAGTGCAGGAGTCTGTACTAGTGCTAGCAGTTACCATGGAACAAACCTCTCACCTCATGTAAAGTATGTGTTTATTCATGTTTATTTTCAGCGGTCTAGAAGTTCTCCCTAACAACCACTCAAGAACCCAAATGGAAAGAGATTATACAGTACGGGCACCTTCATGAAAACTATTTCCCCGAGTCAAATTAACATTATTTCTTTTCCCGTACCTAAATACAAAGAGATCTTAAGATGAACGAGAGGCTTACTGACTACTCACACAGTTAACAGTGGCTAACACTGATACCACTCTCCTATGGCCAAAAGCATCTACAAGCTAGACCCTTCATATACCCTTCGACAGTCCAGTCAACACATGGGAAGTAACCAACCAACTACATTTAAAAGGATGCCTTAAGCCGATCTTTTGGCTTTGTGTTTTGAAGAAAATATTAAACACATGAAGAAACTAACACGCATACAGCCTATGGATTTACAAGCTTTCAGTTGTACAATACATACATGTGGAAGATGAGAAGTCACTGTTCCTGTAGCTGTGATCTACCAGGTTATTAACGGACTCTCTCCGCTCTCTCACCAGCTCAGTTCCAAGGGAACCAAGCACCACTGATGAAGACCGAGGAATCCTACTGTACCTCCAAGAGGAATCTAGAAAGAAAAAAGCAAATAAATCCTCTGGTTTCGTAATAACTTAAAAATCCATTAAAGCTGGTACTTATGCATGCATTCTCATTATACCATACCAAGGGCAAGTTTAACAGTACCACTGAGCTGCTCACGTGGCCAGCTGCCAACAAAGCCAAGAGTAAGCAGCACTCTGCTGATGCTGGCACTTATTTAATCTTGCAGTGAGCTCTGAAAGCTAAACTAGAAAAAAAAAGTAGTAATACTTTTGTTGAGAGTCAGACTCAGTAACACTCATATAGGACAAAGAATGTGGAAGAGCAATAGCATCTTGCTTTCTAAAGGTAGCAAGAAACAACAACAGCCTTCAGAATTGGCAAATGCTGCCATTCTAATGACTCTGCTTAAATGCTCCCAAATTTAATTTTCCAGAAAGACAGCTGAAGTTTAAATGCAGCTTAGACACAACTTTAAGAACAATGACTATTGCTGTTTAAGTTCATATTGCCAAGTAAAACACTTGAGTTTACAGAGGGATCTTGTTTTCCTCTAATAGCTCTGGCAACCAAACAAGGAACTGTACGTACTTCAGCTGTGAACAAAACCCTTGTTTCAAAAAAGTGTTCTTCAATGGCTCTGAAAAATCCACCTTGATTTTGTCTTACTGCTAACTTATAGAGCCAAATTTAAACATTCTTGGTCAGCAGTGTGATGACCAACCAATCTACAAGTGGAAAGACAGATAGCCCTACACCATGATAAATGTTAATGGTGGTCATTTAATTAACAAAGAGTAAGAAAGCCTCTTCGATACTGGGTTTTGACCAAGAATTTATTCACTTTTATTTGTATGGTTGTGTGGTTCCGTAAGGAGATAGATGAAGAACACTGATCTACAGTCACAAGAGTAATCTGAATAGGTCTAAAGGTCTGTTTCAGCACGTTCTAGAAATGTTTTTGACGTAAGTTTTTGACTGTTATTTCTTGACCTTTAGGCTTCTGTTAGCATACTGCTTAACTTGCATCTATCCAAGTACCACAGACTTATTTACAGCCTAAACTGAAATCTCAGTTTAAAAAAAAAAAAAAAGAGATAACTCTTTCTTGCCTGACCCTTAACAGCAGTGCGCTAACCAGCCACGACACCGTGCTTCCTGAAACACAGAGCTAAGTAAAGATTGCCTTTCTGCTGTCTCTGGTGCACACAGGTTTACCAACACAATTTGGCTCATGAAATAGCAGCAGCTGCACTCATGCTTTCCTTAAAATCTTAACCAATAGAGACATATTTGAGCCATGGACCTCAGCTTTACTGCAAATGGAACAGGTACAGGTAATAATTCTGAAGTTACGCGAGTACAATTGGGTTTTCGAAAGACCACGTTAACACCATTCTCAGTGCTTTGGATACTGTTATCAAGTGTGAACATACTCTCCTCTTAGGCATAGGTTTTCAATATTTAAGGGTAATAAAAGCACAGTATTTCAAAGCCAGTCTTTAAAACTCAATAAAATCAGATCTTACTACTCAGTTTTCATGTAACTCAGCTCTAGTAATCAACCTCTCACCTGAAAAGGCAGTCAAGCCATTACTTCTCACAGAAGAGGTAGACGTACAAGATAGCTTAGGTCTCTTTGAATCACTATCTCGCTGCTGGCTATGCAGTCTTGAATATGCTCCCTGAGTTCTCTCAGACTCACCGTAACACCCAGATGTAAAATGAGAGGAAGATGATGTAGACTGAAATAACATTAAAAAAATTAGACATAGTATTGCAGATGTACTTACACTGAACAAAAGTGTGCATAACGTAAGGCTCTCAAAAATAGTAAAGAATAACTTTAAGATGCAAAGCCTTTTTATCAAAAAATAACACAGGATTTATGCTTGTGCACTCGATCAGTATTCCCAGATTTACTCAGGACAGAAGCTGTCTACCAACAGAAGCTGTCTTCTGTTACAATTAACAATATTTTTCCTTTATAGATCAATGTGGCTTACAGGGGAAAAATATATTCCTGATGTGTAAGAAGATGCTATGCCACTACTTTTTACTCTCTACTACTAAGAAGTATCTAAGTAGTTCTCTTATCCCACCGTAAAAGACAGATGGGGAGACACTGAAACTAACATCACAAATCAAGTACAAAGCCAGGTTAATTTCCCTCATGTATCATCTGTTAAACATATCTTATCTTTTAATCATTTGTTATTTGATAAGTAGAAGTTTCAGAGTGTCTTCTACAATTTTCACTTGCATTAGAACTTGAGAAAAATTAACCTTAATAGGAAAAAAAAAATAAATCTATCACTTTGAAAAGTCTACAGCACCAACTTAACTAGATACGTAGGCCACTTACAACCACAGACTCCATTTGCATTTCAACTACACGTAGAGACACCTACCATGACTTCCCCTGAGGGCCAGCATCACCACACTAGTTTCTCCCTCCCTGTCACTTATTTCAAAGTGTCTTCACCTTTAAGTCACAGTAAGAAAACAAACACCTATTTGAGGTGCAAGCACTATCAAGTACCCAAACACATTTCAGTTTGAAAGTGAGCAGAATTTTCACTAGTTCACTGTCTTCCCACCAAGACCTTCAGAGTTTGCTGCTTTTCCCATCTTAATACTTCTACTGCAATTTAAAGTGTTTCATTGTCACTCTACAGTGCATAAGCACATCAAAGCAGCAAACTACTTTATTTTTGGAGTTAAGCAAGCACATTCTGGAGCCCAGTTAAGATAAGCTGTTAAGGCCAGAGCCTTGGAGCTCAATCAGGTGAGAGTTCAGCCTCCACTTGCTTTCACGCTGCGCTGCAAGGAGCATGTAAGCAAGCACAGTCAGACTATGAACTGCTCCTCAACAGCTACATTTTCTAAACCAGGTCTCTAAAACCATGAACCTAGTGCTAACTCAAAAAGCTGGTACTATCCAAAAAACACACTCCTGAGAAATGCCTGATGGAACAAGCCGAGTATAAAAGACATTAATTTTGCCATCCATGACTACTCACTCCTTACTTTTTTTTTAATGGCTTGCAGAGCCACTCTCACTTAAAATTTATTTCTTAACTATTAGTAAAATTATTACATGTTATTATTTTCATCCTCTGAATAACCTCCTAACACAGCTGTCTTCTTGCTTTCCCTCAATCTTGACTTACTTTCTACTTATCTAGAAACACTGCAGTGAGTCCCTGCTAGCAGCTTTTCAGATTGGGAAGGCCAAGGTCAAACCCCGATTTATTTTTTTAAATTTCTTTATTTTTTTATAAAGTATTACAACATTAACAATTCTCACCAATCTGCTTCTGCTTCCCAAAAATCTTCCAGAATGTGGATGATCAAGTGTCCCTGAGTAGCGAGTTGGCGAGGACGTTGTAAGCTTCCAAGGAGTTTCACGGGTGTCTCTTTCTCCAATTCCCCAGTCTCTACTGGAACTATTCAACACACTGGATTCCTGAAGAACAACATGCTTGTCATATGCATCTTGTAACTCAAAATGAACTCAATATCTGATCTGAATATTGAAAATACAGGTAAGTGAAGCTACCAACAAATCTGGAAACCTGTCATGAGAAACCTCAAGGGATACCCCAAGGAGAAATGACTCAGGCAAAAAGAAAGAAATTTTTAAATTAATTTCTAGCAATTATAATCTCTTATCTGTCCTCTCATCTGACTGTGGACAATAAAAAGTTGAAGCATAAGGCTTCCGAGGCATTATCCCAACCTAACATACTCCAGCAACAGGGCAGAATTATGCACCTCACTTGAAAGTGAAAAGTAAAAAAAACCCCACACGCGTAGATAAAGTCTTCATGAGAGCGGAAGTACCACAGCAAAAGTGGGCTTTTGGCCACTAAAGCAAGCCATCGGTCTTGTTCTGGTCATCAGTTTTAATACAGAAAAGAGTGAGTGCAAATGGGGGAGAGGGAGAGGAAAAAAAAATCATGTTTTAGGCCTATTAACAGAGAACAGAGCAGGCTGCTATCCAGACTGATCTCCAAAGTGTATGACATACAAGAATTCACACCTATAGGAAAGAAGAGGGGAAGGTAATGAGAACAAACCCACCCAATAGAAACTTTTTTTTTAGCTTAAGTCAAAATCAAAATACTCAAGTTAGGCTGATCTGTCTCCACAAGTTTTTGAGTTAAACTGTAATCAAGTATGGTTCTAGCTGCAGAAATTACTTTGTTAAAAAGTGAAGTCTCCAAGTTCTATTCCTCTATGTACCCAGAGCACTACTGACAGTCACACATTTTCTTCTAAATGACAGCTTATAATACTTTAACATAGGCTCCTGAGTGGATTAACAAAGTGAAAAGGCCTGCCCATTCCATTCCTATCTGACTGGACTTAATCTTAGACTCTCTTTCTTCTTGCCCCAGCCACTTGTAATCTTAACTTGCAAGCAACACTGGAATTCACTCGTATCAGCTCTGTAAGTACCACAGGCTCCTCAAGACAGGGAGGTTCCCTGTGCTTTTATCACTAAGCACTGGTCTTGTGGAACAAACTCTCAGACTACCTTCTGTGCATTGGAGTGGAAAGAAAGGACACAATATATTCTATACAACTATTTTCCCCTCTGTTATAACTGGAACGTGTTATAAAGATCATTCCTCAGATCAGAAGCACTTTGGTCTACAAGAAATAGTCAAAAGATAATACGCAGTGCAGTGTATGCAATAATTACATAACGTAAAGTACTTAACTGTCTCATGTTACAGTTTCCTAAGAGCAGTAACACAGATCTCTAACTTCACAGCACCAGTTCAGCTCAAGACTCATCTGATCAACAGCTTTTGATGTGGTGTGTAGACTGTGTGGGTCCATAAACCCCTACAAACGAGGCAAGACTATCTAGTTTGGTTTTGCTGAGCAGCCATCCAGTGAAAAAAGTATAGTAATCCAAAAAGCAAAAGTGACCGAAGACTACTCTTAGCCACTCCCTATAGCCCATACACTAATGAACATATGCACGCTAGATATGGCAAAATATAGCGTGTACACATATAGTTGTGCCAAAAATAATTAATGTTCTATTACCTGTAAACTGTTTCTGGAAAAGGCATTACACAACACAGTGTCCCAGACAGCCTGTCAGCAGGGACCAAACTCATATGCATTTTATTAAGAAATATGAAAACTTAATAACAGAGTAAAGTTTCTGCAATTTAAAAGACCAAGACTGGCTTATATTTCTGGGCTCAAAATTGAGGTGAGAACGGCGACAAGAGCAGAAACAAAATAACAGAATTGAGCCAAACAGCCAAGTTGTTTCCAAGTGCCCCAAAGTAATTTCTTAAGTTTAATCTCCACTTCTCATAATACTCTTTCAAAGCTAAAGTACCCACGGAGTGTGGCTTCTTACTCTCGAGCGTGGCTGCCGTCCCCCACAAAAGCAATTTGTTTGGCCAAACGCCTTTACCCCAGTCCTGTCTATGGTGCACAAATCCTAGCCGTACTGACAAACTAACACAGCAGTACGATGTAAGCCTAAAGGTCCTCCTTCTACCTTCACAAACTGCGAAGAAAGCACGTGCTGCAAAACAGTACAGCCTATTATTAACTCTTAGAACCACAGCATCCTCTTGTGTTTTTTGCATCATCCACGCATGCTCTATACACATCAAAATTCAAACAAAATCCTCTCACCTTCCCTCAACAGAAAACCCCATTTACCCAGGCTTAAGACTGCAGCTGATTTTTAAAGGTGCAGCTACAAACAAAAGCAGGTAAAGATGGTGAACCTAGAACTACCAGTTCACACTGCAGAACACTGTCATTGGTCTGGTTATTAAATCCTCTCATTTTAGAATCACCCTTGGGTTTTGTTCACAAATGCAAGGCACTGGGTGGGACTCTCTCTTGTATTTCTCCTCTCTTTTACTCTTTTTTTTTTGGTCGAGGTTGTAGGGTTTTTCTTGGTGAAAAACAGATATTAAATTCACTTACACTTTAGAGAAACAGAGCAAACGTATTACCTGATATCCAGATTCTAATCTCCGGGAAGATTCTCTTGCACTATATGCACCAGCTAAACCACTTCCAGTCAGCGCTCTAGATCCTAGCGAAGAGCTGGAGGCCTGAACAGATATCCTTCGAGGAATTCTTGAGGGTTTTGACTCCATTCTTTGTATCCTATATAAGGACACACTGATTATTTTTTCTTTTACAAGCAGAGACCTACGTCCAAAACATGCACAACTCATTCTAAGTGTATCACAAATGTGACTCACGCATATTTACACAGTGCTTTGGTCTGACTGTGTGTCAGTACGATTGGGAAATGAGTTCTTACCAAAGTTTCTGTAACCTCTTCTTTACACCTCCTCTCAGTCCAGGTTAGAAAACTAGAAACAGCTCCTTTTCCTATTCTTACTACTATATTACAACATAGTCTTGCTATTATATTACAAGGAGGACTCCCTTAAGAGCTCCGCAGCACTAGTAATAACACAAAGTGAGCCAGGGTCAGGAAGAAAGTCCTTAGACTTCCTAAAATCACATACTACTTTTTTTGGTAAGTAATTGCATCTCAGCACTTGCAGAAACTCCACTCCAGTTATCCTTCAGAGTCAAAAGTATCAAACTTTACCCCCCTGTGAAAAAATACATTTGCAGTCTACCTGCCTCAAAGAAATATTTAACCTCTCCAAATACAACTCCCATGAAAATTAATGAATACAACAGAGAAACACTGTCTCACAGGTATATATAAATTTACCCTTGGGTTCCTGAGTGTTTACTTGCTCGTTTGGCATTTCTAGGCCTTTCAAAAGAAATGCTGGTGCCTTTTGATCAACTTAACATTGATCAAAAACTCTAGATCACTAGCTCACTGATTCGCTAACATTCCCAGATTCTTCCTCCCCAGGATGGTACAGACAAAACCAGACCACAAAAGGCAGCTCTCAAATAGAAGTTTTTAAGAGAAATGCAGTATCCTCAGTGATGTGGTGCAGGAAGAGTAGCACGATAACTAAAACTCAGAAACAGCTGGCCCAGAACTCCACTGTGATTTGCAGAAGTTGTACCATCTGTTTTATTTAACCACTTTTGATTCTGGCCTAACTTTCTGAGAGTAAGTTGTAAACAGAAAAAAAATATCAAGCAGCAAAGCACATTTTATTTCCACACATCAGTCATGCTCATCAGTAACAGTCTGTGAAAAGCCGCTCCACCAATCCTGACACATCTCATGTCTGGCTGCAGTTTCAAGCTCACATACTCGGGACTTTTAACCTTAACTGAAAGTCACGTTGTGCTACACATTCTACCTGCTTAGCGCTGGTTTGTACACAACTCCATTGATCAGAGTCAGACAGCTGACGTTAGGTTCCCTAGTGGAAGGTTTTTTAGCCAATGTTTCAGTGTGTTCACTTGCTAGCTTTACAAAGCAAATCACAACACAAAGGAGCCTAAATGCTTCATCTTGCGAGTAGATTTTTTTTTTTTTAAAGTAACATAAAGCACACCAAGTTTAAGTGAACATTTACATTCACGTACAAAAGAACTACTGGGTGGTATCGAGAAGCACACCAGCTTCTAGACCAACCACCAACCCATCTGCCTGCCAGAGACATCACCAGTTAAACAAGATCAGTTCAGGAATCTGAAATTCTAACTTCGGATTAGGAACCTGAAATCATGAAATAGCTGAATTTCCCAGATCCCATTTTAAACCCTTAAGTAAATATTGAGCAACTGTGCGCAATTCTCAAAGTTGTAAATACAGCTGTATTGGCAAGAATGCTCTAAGCAGCGTTCCAAAATACAGAACAACACTGTCAATCATGGAAGTTTAGAAGAAAAGCAATAAGGACAAATCTAATATTCTAAGCTACATCACTTCAAGTGGATCGCTTGTGGAATAAAATGTAACTATCATATTTCTTCATATTTGTAATGTTAGATAAGATGCTGTAATGATAGTTAATTTATGCTTTAGAGTAATCAGCCATAATGTACACTGCAAGTCTAGTACTTGTCTGGAGCTGCCCTGAGTCTGAAAAAGTAGCTATTTAAGTTGCAAACTGGGAAGCTAAATTTATGTCACAGTAATATAGAGTAGGGTGCATGCTGAACAGGACAGATGACAAGATCTGACATCCAATGCACTGTTTGTCTACGTCTTATTTGATACAAAATAAGGGACAGACACATGGAGAAATGGATCCAATTCCGCATTATGAAGTACTTGACGAAGAGCCAGCACTATCGCTTTCATTACCGATCATTCTGCTTCTGGATCACTTTGTTGCAGACAGGCATGGAACCAGATGAATTAAATAACATAAATACAAGTTAGACATGGACATACGTAGAATACGCAAGGGTTCTAGAAGAAGGCATAGAAGCTCCTACCAGTAGGAATAAAAGTCCAGATGAACAAGGGGACGAAACAGAAGTGTAAAAAAAGTTATAAGAACTTCAAGTCTAAATTAGAGATCATCTAATACTTATAAAATTGCTTATGCACCATCCAGAGACCGGACAAAATAAGAGCATTCAGATAGGAAAGGACAGGGTGAATGACTGGACACTAGAGCCAACTATCTCTAGAAGCCGAAATGGAGTCCAAGATTAGCAAATCACTTCTACAAACACCCATAAAAAGGCACAAGACTAATTTTCTCCTCTGCTGGTAACCCCACGAGGACAATGTTATCAATCAGCTTAATCTTGTAAATTAGGACAGGTTGTTATTTCAACCTGAATATGTCAGGTTGATATTACCTATATAATATTTTCTCTCGCTCAGTGAGGAAATCTTGCAGAAACTATACACAAACGTGTGTTAACACACAACAGCACATTAGAAAATGCAAAAAAAAGTAATACACACAGTTTATGCATGCACATTAGAACTAATTTAATAAAACTGTACGGTTTTTGTGCAGTCCCAGCCTCAGCCAGCAAACAAGAAGGATCTGCTACAAAGATGAATCAGAGTTGTGTAAGAACAGGCATTTGACAAGAGGAACCCTGCCTTGTTTGATGCAGAGGTAGAAAGGTACTGAAAAAAGGTTTTACAGTCTAGGCAAAGAACTTCTGTTCAAGAAAACTGGATTTTATTCCTTTCAACAAAGATTCGGTGACATGAAGCATGTCATTCAGATTACTCTTTTTTAAAAGCCGCTACACCACAGCCCTTCAATTTCTGGCCATCCATCATAAAATTTACTTGGAATCCAACTAGCAGAGATCATGAAAGCCTAAATCCGCAACTGAAGTCGGAGGAACTATAACCTGAATACCTTAGACGGAAAACTACATACCAGGCATCTCAACTGTGGCAATCAACTCTAGTAAAGACTTCTGGGGGTTCTTGTGTGGTTTGGTAGTTTGGTGTTTTTTTTATACAGAGTTCTTTGAAAACCATTTTAAGCACTGCACCTTGGAAGCCTGAAACGCAACTGTCTTAACAGCTGCCTTCAATACGCACAATGCACGCAAGGCCTGTGCTGATCATGGCAACACAACGAGGCCGTCGAGGTGAACACGCAAAGTTATCACAGAACATAGGACAGAGTGAGACAGTGGTCTCACAAAAAAAAATTAAAACCACAGTAATACTTGTCTGCAAGGGGAATATCGTGGGATTTTTGGCTATTCCAGAATGAATGGTTCCTTTTTACAGTACCAACATCCTAAGAATTTTTTTTGAATGAGCACAAAGACACTCAAATTAAAACCTCGAACATTTTGTTTACCCACACTGGAATTCAACAGCTCCTAAGTGGTAATTAACATGCTGTAATGAGTTCCATAATGACAAAGCAGTCACCTCAATTTACACAGAAGGTAGGTGAGGCCAAAAAAATACTTAAGTGACTTCTCTGAGGAGCAAAATTTTTAAAGAGTTGTGTTGCAGTCTGAACTGCTTTAAATGCCTGTTGTTGCCACAAAGGAAAGGAACACCCTACTCCAATATAACACCAGCTGTGTCCTTCATCGAGCAACCTCACCACACTATCCTAGCAGAGCACACTGCTGGCATCTCCATCATTCTGACACTACTCATGCTAGTATCCAACAACAGAACTGTGAGAGGGACCAGCAGGGTGAGAAGCATTCTTCTTATCAAAGCCACACATTTCATTAGATCATGCCATGTTAAGCAATTTAGCAACCAAATCCTCGCGGAAAAGTCTGGAAACAACTGTTGTGTCTCCTAGAATAAGGGATACATGTGATGCCTCCCAAGACTTGGTAAGGAACCAAGTTCTGAAATCAAACTTTAAATCTAAAGTTGTACCTAGGAAACAGATGAACAACTTGTAATGGGCGGTGGAGTTGAACAGCCTATTCTGAGTACATAGCTCAAGTGTCCTGCCCTTCTTGATCTGTCAGCCCTCCAACTACATTGTAAAAGATCAACTGGACCTAACATAGCCATGGATAGAGACAGTTTCTCTGTGGGAAACTAGTATAATTTCAAAACGTAAAAAATAACACAAACAACAAGTATTTCAAATAAAAAACCTCTCATTTCTCCTCTCTTCTCTCCTGATCCCTTCTACTGAGGGGCAATTTCATGTAGCTGTGTGTACCTGTAAGGAAAGTCTTTACTGGCTTCCACGCTTTGTACTAACAGCTTAAAGCATTCTTGTACCCTCAATAAGAGGGAAGCCTGCACTTCATTCCCAGCTCCTAAATTCAAGTTTTCTACCTTGGAACCATGCGGAGATATGCCCACCTAAGACTTGAGCTTCTACATCTACAGGTTCTGTATGTTCGTATACAGCTGTTCATAAGACTTCCTCCCGAGCAACTGGTGTTCACGTGTCTTCCTCCGTGTTTACTCACAATCGTGTTCTTGTGACAAACAAGATGGAGTTCAGGGACAATTCTCTCGCTCTGCACAATTCTTTGCTCGGGGTATTTTCTCAACCTTCAATCCAGGAAGACTAAGAAAACTCAGCAGTCTTTCAGGAGTCCCACGAGGAAGAAAGAATATTTACAAATGCCGATCGTTTGCCTACACTGCAGCAGCTGGTGTCATG
>NW_010162149.1:0-324 GCF_000695765.1 Mesitornis unicolor | reverse complement strand
CAGCCGGTGCTCCACAGAGTCGCTGAAGGGGCCACCATAACCTCCTCCCGAGGCCTGAAAGGATAGGCCCGGCCAGCCAGACTTAGGCCTTGGCCAGGAGCTCAGGGCCAGGGCCGCGCCCGCGCTCCAGGCCAACGCCAAAGGGGCTTCCCGTCCGGCTGAGGGGCAGCGTCGACCGCTCCGCGCCGAGTCCGTGGAGCAGAAGCTCCTCAGAGGGAGGAAAGAAACGGGCGGACAGAGGGGATCAGGCAGCTCCGTTGCCAGAGAGGGCGCGGAGGCATGCGACCGCCAGAGGTGCTTGGGACAAAAAAGGGCAGAGGAGCC
>NW_010162148.1:0-783 GCF_000695765.1 Mesitornis unicolor | reverse complement strand
AAACAACAACTTTGGCTTTGTTACTGAACTCCGCGTTGCCAGCACGAAATAAGGAATGTGTGTGGTTGTTGGTGCATCTGTGTATTTATAACCCCCCCAAAACAACTGACCCCTTCCACAAGGGATGTGGTTGCCTTTATTGCTGTTCACAGCTGATAATGCAGAAAGGTTCAAAATTGACGTCTTGGTTTTAAAATTGCTGATCATGGTCATCCACCAAGATGGAAGCTCTTGGGAGAATTCTTTTCCTCTTAAGATAACACAATCTTGCAATAATCTGCTGTAATTTTGATTTACGCTTTATGTGAAAGCCATTATCAGCTTATAAAAACATAACATGACTACCACGCTATAACCTGAGGACTAATTTGACTATAGCAAGCCCACTGGAAACAAATAAAATGCCTTAATGATAGAGTGAAACAGCTTCAGAGATTATCTAACTTTTTATTTCCATCTGAAAACCATACTGAGGGCCTTATTTCATAAACCAAATCTACAAACACAGTAAAACCACAGCGATTCTCACTTCAGAAATCAGATGGCTGAGGCTCTGGCAAGTCCTGCATCACCACTGCCATCAGGGAATAATTGAGTACAACCTTATCCTCAGACTATGGCTGGTCCCGAATGTGGAGTACTCATCACCAGGTGCAAGCCTTTTATGTTGTCCCAGCTGTGACACCACTAGGTGACACTGAAGTGGAGGTGATTCGTGTCTCCATCACCTCCTTCCATACAGCAGCTCAGCAGCACTGGATCTTCCCTCCCAGCACTGAAGCC
>NW_010162147.1:31503-37982 GCF_000695765.1 Mesitornis unicolor | reverse complement strand
GCCCTGCTGAAGTCCAGGGTTGCAACTCTGGAGTGAGCAGTTTCCATAAGGAGAGACCAGAAAAGGCTCAGAGGTTGCTCTGAATAGCAGCTTGTTTGAACCGACCTGCAGTGAAATTGCTGCTCTAATTGTTCATCTTTCCTGCATCATCCCTGTTCCCCTCCATGCTGACTTGTAAACACTTGCTTCCAGAGGGACTGCGTGCTTCTTCTGCTTCACTGCCCTTAATTAAAGTGTTTGTCCTCAACTGCAGGCCTTTTTAAAGCAGCTGTAGTTCTTCTGATTACAGGCAGCAATTTTTCTTTTTTCTATTGGAGCTGAGTGTTCAAATACTTTTCACAGTTTCTGGGCTTTGTAGATCTTTTTGAATGTCCTACTAAGTATATGGCAAATAGCTTCCTTTGTGTAATGCTTGTCTTCTCAGTACTTCAATAGCCTTAGCCTGGGTGGTTTGGGATGCAGATCCTTAGACATAGCTCACCAGGAAAACATCAGTGTGGTTTCACGTGCACATAGTGCTCCAACCTTTATAAAAGTAATTAACTTCTTTAAAGTAAAAAAAGTGAAGTTAAAAACTACCGGTGATTTTACTTTGTTCTCATTCCAGCTCTCTGTAGTACTATGTTGTCTATTAATTGTTGGATTTTATAGGACTTCTCAAACTATATATGCAGTCCACATGCCTTCTGTTGTCCAGCCTTCCTGTTTATTGCTTGTTTTATGTTCTCTGGTAAAAGTATTTTTGGCAGAATTCTACTTAGAACAGGTACATCCACGGCAGATTTGAGTCCTCATGTTTCTTTAAAGTATTAGTTGTGTAATCACATTATGAACATACATAGTAATTTGCAAGCATTGTATAATAACTTGAAAAAACTCCAAAGTGTATACATTTCTCAATCTCCACGAACGTGTACATATGTATAGAGAGCAGTCTGTATTGCTGGCCTTTTCTGTTTTTGTTAATGACTTCTGATACTATTTGTGGCTCCTTTTGGAACTGAGGGAGGAAACAACCATTGCTATTTTCAAAACAACTGCTTAACAAGAAGCCTAAATATAGAATGGCTGTGCTAACTTGTGCCATCTGTTGAGTGCTTGGCTTGTGTCAAAACCACATGAGTCCAGTACCGTCTTCAGTCCTGTTGCTGCGTTGCTGCTGTGGTCTTCATGCTGGCTCTATGAGAGAGCTCTGTTTGGTCTGAGGAGAAGACATGAAGCTACTGTGGATACAGCAATGTTTGAAATTCTTTGGGGCTGCTGACTGATGCTAGGCTGTAGAATTAAATACTTTTAAGCTTGTGTCCACTTCTAAAGGAGGCTTTTGAAGTATACACCACTGATAGATGCTAAAATGATAATAGATTTGTTAACCGTACTGTTTATCAGGAGGCACCAGAACTGAAGTGGGGAGCATTCGTTGTCACCAGTATCTTGACATAGATGTGGAAGATGGGAAGAAACATTTCACCCTTATTGCAGAAATTATTTCCTGAGACTCGTATAAAGCCTTCTGCCCATCAATCTTTTGAAAGCAAGAAGTACATGTGCGTAAAAGAATAGGAAAGTTGTAAAAAAAAAAAGTGTCAAATTTTATACAGCTGGATTAAATAAAAATTGCATAGCTTATGGTAGTATATGCATTTGTCTGAAAGAGAAGTGGAAAATGAGAGTTAAAACGGAAGGTGGATGATGAATCACTGCTCTTAAAATACTTCTGCTGTTGTCCTTTCCTTTAGGGTGGGAAGTGTAACTGCTTTAGAGATGGTGTTTTGAAAGTAAACACTCTTACTAAGTTATAGCAAACACTGATTTTTTGCTCCTGTGGGAACTGGTTATCATTTATTGGTAAAGTTGCTGTAGGATGATGTCTCTCAGTCTGTTTAATTCTGTTCTGCCAAAATAAAGTCTCTGAGGAAAGATCAAAGGTACAAGGGCTGTAACTGAACTGTTGATTTTGTTGCAGGTTTTGAACAGCAGACCCCCGGCCACTGTCTGGGATGTCCTGGAGCTCGAGTAATTCACATACATGTGATGTTACTTGTTTAGATATAACTGCACTAGCATTCTGAACTGTGTGCATTGGTGAGCTTATTAGAAAAGCCATGCTCCGTGTTCTGAAGAAGTGACACACAATTACTTTCCTTGGGCTCTCAGACAAATATTATCATAGCAGATTTTCTGACATTCCTCTTTTCACCTCTGCTTTAGGAAAAGAGGCTTGCCTCAGGAGACTGAGTGGTGCCTGTCTACCAAACTGAATAATCTATACTGTCAATACTTTTCAAATCAATTGAAGTTTAACACTACAGACGATACCGCTATGTTGTGATATCTAGGCAGACAGTTCTAATGGTAGTAGAATTAAACATACTCCATGTCATTATTGAACAGAAGATTAAAATACTAGCCCCAACTTAAGTATTTCCAAATAAAAATAATCCTCTCAATTACAATTTGCTTTTTTAATGTAAACTTTACATGCATACAAATGTATGAATGGCTTTTCAATGTCAGTCTTCTAGTAAAAACTTAAATGCTTGCAGTGCAAGATGTATGAGGGGGTTTTTACTGCCTCACAGAACTGAAAGGTTTATCATCTGCATTTCATCATTACAGAAATATTAAAGACAGTACGCAGTTTGCAGCCTTATAGTCTTATTACAAAGTTGTTAGTTACTGCACATAGAGAAGCTGGTGCATCTGTTGTGGGTAAGTTCTGCTGCAGAACAACTGAGTTTTGAATAGAAAAGATTAATAAATAGACTGAAAAATTATCATGAGAACTTATTTTATGACTGCATTAAGATGTGTAGGCTTTAGTTTGTTTACTGGTGGGTTAAGAGCTTGACAACTGGTAAATGAACTTGCAGAAAGAGGTGCTATCAGAGTCTTAAAAATACTCCGCACATGCTTGAGTAGGTAGCAATAAATGGAAAGGTGAAAGAAGAGGAGCGAGTTCAGTTGCATTCCATGAAAGGCACTTTCCTCCTGCCAGTTAATGAAACCAACGTGGGAGCTTGTAAATGCACACATCTGAGGGGAAAAATGTCATTTTGGTTTTACTTTTTGTAGAGCTCTGAAGGAGCTGTGTTCTAGAGTTAATTTTTAGAGCAAACTTGAATGCACACAAGCAGTGGTTGAGTGAAAGTGCTGATTCACCGTTAATAATGATATTGCAGATGCTGTTACTTCAGTGACAATTCATTTGAATAGAGTGAGCAAGCCAAAAGAGGAGGTTTTAAAACGGGGATTATACAATGCACTGTTGTTTCACACAGACTGTTAGGTAAGCAGTGATAAATGGAGAGAGTGCATGTTGATGGCAGTTATTGTGTGCTCTGGTTTTGAAAACTTAATTGTGCCTTCTGGCAAGCACAGCATTACTGCTGCAGGGGCTGCTGTTAGCCTGCTGTCTGACTCCGATTGTGTCATGTATTTGCAGTTGGATGCCTTGAGACAGATCTTACATCTTGTTTCACACACGTTAAATGGCAGTGCTGCATGCTGTCACTCTTGGCACTGCACTGAACGCTCTGCGTGCAGAGGTAGGACTTACAGGAAATTCTGATGACCAGCTCCAAGCTGCGCACATTCCTGCACCATCGCTCAGAGCCCCGTTGTCAGGAGACCCTGGTGTTTCCACAGGAAACTCCTCTGCAGCCTGAAGCCATTTGGGGGGAAGTTGGCAAACAGAGCAGGCCTGGCTTTGCTGCCATTGGTCTCAACTGCAGGAGCGCAGACGGGAAGAGCAAAACGTGTCCTCTGCGTGGGTTTGAAACAGATACTGCATCAAGGATACTTTGCATGGCAAAGCCAACTCTTTCCAAGGACCCTTGTGGACAAACACACTTAGTGTTTTGTTGAGGGAGAGAATTGTTCTAATTAAATAGAATTTTCCTGAGAGGTGGAAAAATGTCTAAACAGGCAGACAACCCCGTTCAGGTACTCTTTGAGGTTGGCCAATTAAAGCTACACTGCAGCAGATGATCTGGCACCCAAAAAACTTTACCTCTAAAGGCAGGATTTTTTTACTTCAGGAACCCTACTGCACTACCAAGGACTGCAGTGCTCACTGGGAAGTTTGGGTGCCAATAGAATGGATCTTCCTCTGGTCTCAGTTGTTCTGCCAAGAAGCCAAGAATGTTAACTTCAGGTGACCTCAGGGAGTTTCAGGTTGAAGTTTTTGGGTGCCCAAATGGTCAGAAACACAGTATAAAATGTGCAGCAGAACAGTGGCATTTCAGAGGTTCTGAATTGATTTTGTGGGTGGTTTGGTTTTGTTTTTTTTTTTTCTCTCTGTTTTTAAGTTAATTTAGTCATTCTGGTATTCTGACCTTGGCAGTGGCCACTCATGCAATGTTGAGAGATGAAATTCTGGTTTTGTTTATTTAATTGTATCACTTTAATAGAATATTGTACAGCAAACCAGGTATTTCAGAGTGAGAAATGATGAGTGTAACTAAGCAAAAGTTTTCTAAAAATCTGTTTTAAGAAGTTTTAAGCCGAAGTGCAAAAGTGTACCCAAATTCTGCTGTCAAGGTTTTCCCACTTTTATGAAGTCTAGACAGTTGCTTTGGGCATGTCAACTTTATTTTTAACTTAATCTCAGAAGTAGGAGAACCTTGGCTAAACACAGCTCAGAAGTGATAAAAGCTGCAAAAGCACAGAAAACCAGACTGTATCCAGAAGCTTCTTGTGCTCCATAGGACAGGCTTTGTGGCACTGCAATGTTAAACTCTCTAATGGTGTTTGAAAAATGACTCGCCCTGAACACACCTATTAAGTAACCACTAGTTTCTTGCGTGATTCTTTCCTGCCTGTAACGATGAAAAATGCTTGAGACTACTTGAATTATTAACACTTCATAGTCCTACATTTTTTTGGTAGGTTACTCTGGAGGTTAGGATGTGCCTCACTGAAGCTCGTTGTACTTGAGCCATCTATCCAATCCCTTTTCCTCTCGTCCATCTGTCCGTACACACATGTGCCACTCAAGCTTTGTATGTTGGGACTTTTTTTGCAAGGAAAGATATCAAGAACTACAGTTTACCTTGACCTCTCCTCTAGAGAAGGTACAGAGTTCCTAAATCATGAATTAGTGATGCAA
Source organism: Mesitornis unicolor (assembly GCF_000695765.1). Lineage (NCBI taxonomy): Eukaryota > Metazoa > Chordata > Aves > Mesitornithiformes > Mesitornithidae > Mesitornis > Mesitornis unicolor. Next base: position 32,872 of record NW_010162147.1, on the reverse strand, counting down.
TCCCATGCATATTGCATTAGAGCAAGGAACAGTGCAGCAAGTTATGTGTGCTCATTCAATATAAACTAGCACAGAGTGGCACAAAACTACAGTATTCTGCAGTATTTGTGAACTGCAGTGTTCTAAGGGCTTGACAGCACTTTCCTGCATGAAAAGGGTTGCATTGTGCACAAAGTTGTGAAAGAAACACTGCTATTCAGTGTGTTTGAGCTGTTTATCTGTAGGGAGTTAGTATTTGCTGTCTAGTGTGCTTTTGTGGCTTGTCATCTTTGTTTTTTATTTTTGAAACTGGCCAGAGATCTTGCATGATCAGCACAGTGCTGCTCGCACATATGTGGCCGCCCCCAATGACAATGAAGTCTTAAGTCAAGCACATACAGAATTTGCAGGTGGTTAATTCTGTCTCCTGTTTACATCAACTGAAGAACAAAGCTTCTTCATTTTAATTTAACACTATGTCTGTATTGGTTGAATTCGCCTGTCTTTTTGAGTCCCAAATAAATGTACTGACCAGCTGCCTACTGACACGTATTTCTAACATTTATTTGTGTTAGAAATAACTGTCTTGAAGGAAGAGAACTGACATTAGAAGTTGCCTGCTTCACTCAGGTGGGCTGTGCTGCAGTCGTTCTGAGTGGAAAGAATTTGGCAGCTTCAAGGACTGCTGACTGCATGGGACATCGTGGATCTGCTGACTAAGGGCAAAAGCCACTTCCTGTCTTCGAGCATGATGTGGTTTCTGTAGTGTTTGGTGATGTTCATTAAAGGCCTCAAGTTTTTGACTGTATTGCTACAAGAGAATTGATCCATGGTGTAGATCAGTTTTCCACCTACTGAAGTTTTATATCAGCCCTGAAACTCCTTTAAATTAATTTTCTTAAGCTATTAAGACTCTGCCATGATAATTCTGCTGCAATGTGCTGCTTGGAGCTTGCTCTGGCCTGCCGTTGCAGATGAGACTGTGGTAACCTGAACCCTCAGACTCCGGCAACTTTGCCAAATCTTGCTGAGACAGTTGAATTGTATCCCTTCCAAAGCAAACCTGTGACGGAATGGCTGTACATCTATGTACTTCTTCACGGTACATGTGATCGCATTACTTATGTGCAACAATGTTATTTTTAGTAGCTCTATTATTTAGCTTTTTTCCTTTGACTCTTTTTGCCTCTTCTCTTAAAAATTATTTTTGCAAATACTTCAGTTGTGTTCACACTCAAACTACTGAATATTTTGTAAAGCAGACTTCTCATTTCCTACTCAGTATTTAGAACTACATCTACCATTGCAGAGATGGGGGATCCCCTTGGTTTCAGTAGAAAAGTTTTCTGCTTCCCCTCTGTCACCTTAGTGTGTGGTATTTATTGAAGCG
>NW_010162147.1:2651-31472 GCF_000695765.1 Mesitornis unicolor | reverse complement strand
TTCCCTAAAGGAGAGATCCAGTAGTTTCATTGCTGCCTGGTAACATCTAAACAGTAAGTCCTCTGCGGCAGAAGATACTGCTGGTGGTTGCATTGATACAAGCTGCTTGCTCAGTCTCTGCTGCATGGAAGCAAGAGGCTTGTTATGGAGGTGAGAAAATAGGCCTGTTCAGTCAACATGAGAATGCTCCCTGCTATGGGGCAGAAAGGGTTTGCAAATTACTGCTGCTTTTACACTCAGCATTGAGAATGAGATACAAAACTGGAAAAGTCATACTAGAATCATGCAGCAGGACCTGTGCTGACTGTGTCTCACCATTATTCATAATGGGTTTCCTTATTATGATTAGATAACATCACAGATTTCTTGGTTTTCCTTAAGCCTGCTCTGCGATCATTAAAACAGTTTAAAATTTATTTCTGTAAAGTATTAGGATGATTATGAACTAAACTTCCTGGTATGACTTTAGATATCTCGCTGGATTTGAATGAGACTTGTCTTGCAGTGCAGAAGGGAAATTATTTTTATTTCTCCAGCTACTTGCATAGCTGCTCATTTACTCTACCAGGCAACATCAAACGTCAGGTGTAGATCAACTGTCTCCAGGACAGAAGTGGGGCTGCTCTGCCATCTTATGGCAGAGCTGAAAACAGAACCCAACCCGTCCTGCTTTGGTTTCGATGAAGATTTCTGTATGCGTATTAGTGTGGGGCAGCTAGAAGAATAAATACGAATGCAGTTGATTCTGCTACTGGCTGTAGTTTAATTATAAATAAAGGAAATACAATTTTTCAGTAATACTGTTTGCCTTAGCTTTCCCTGTCTCTTTGAAATCGGTTTCACCTTGTGTTTGGGCTGGCTTTGCTTGTGCTTTCTGCACTCTTACATGGCTCTGGTAGTGTAAGATAGTAGAAGATTAAGTTCTGGTTTTAACTTTGTTGTGGACTGCTTATCTTTTTTCCTCTATGTCTCATTTTCCATATTTAAAGGTGGGGACTGTGAATCTTGCAATCTTTCAGAAAGAAACCCAAAACCCACTATCCAGATTTCACCCTGAAAAGTACCCCCAAAGATTTTCAAATCCCCTTTTCCACAGTTCTGGCCCAGTATGGAGAGCTCTGTAAGCACACTGCTCTGCTGCTCTGCCACTGTTCTCTCTGCTGGCTTGACCTCTCAGCCTAAACCAGTAGCTGGGGGCTGAGAACCTGCTTTCTGCTTCTCCCTGTAGTGATCTGCGTTTCCCCTTGCATCCTGCAAATAAGTTATTTAGCCATGGAAACCAAATAAACAGACTGTGGTTGTGTGCCAGTTTTCTGTAACAGTGGAAGCTGGTCTCTGTTGACTGATCAAGAGCACATTTGTGGATTGCTTTTGGACTTCCTTCTCCTGGACTTCTATGCTAGTCTGGCAAATCATTCATCTCTGATCACCTATCATTTGGACTCAGTTCCATCTCTTTGTAAGGCAGTGGTACTCTCTGTGAAGTAGGTGGTGCAAGGACACCAAGAGTTTTGGAGTTCCTGTAGGGAACTTAGCAGGCACCTGGCATGCTGTCCTCTTATGTTGTTGATGTGATGTGAAGTACAGACGCTGTACTGGCAGCATGGCCATACTAACCTTGTCTTCTTCAGTATGTTTCTGAAAAAGTATGCAAGAATTTGTCTCACTGCTGTTTGGCTGAGACGGCATTTTGAGCATATTCTTTAAGCACTGCAATAATGTAAATGTTTTTAATGTCTGGTTTTAATATGTGCTCTCAAAAAAATCAAGTAATTAGTTGGATTTATTTGGACCTTGTGTCTGTTATGCATCAATTTAATAAGAGATGTGCAGTCAGTTTGATGCAATAAATTATAAATATCTTCTATGTAGCAGACAAGTTCTCCTCTTATACCTTGCTCTGTTATGATGTTTTGAACCTTGTTTGAAGATAGTATACAACCAGTGCTTGCTGGCAAATGTGTATCTGGGGCAAGGGTACCTAAACTTGGGGATGGGGGACAGATTAGGACTGTAGTCTCACTCATACTTTTTTCTTACCAATGATACGGAAGAGGTTGTATGGCCCCTTTCCTTTCTGATGATACTGTTGCATCTGTCACTTATCAGTACATATCTCATTTGTGCTATCAGGTTAAAAAAAATAATGCAGTCATCAAAAGGCTGGTGGTTTCTTATGTTCAGGATTTGTTTGTGATTCATGATAAAATGCTAAAGCCATTAAATTCTTAATTGCAATGGCCATTTGGATGCTGAAAATCTAGCATGTCCAGTTACAAATTCTTAGTATCAGGCCCAAAGATGAGAGAAGCAGTAAGTAAAGCACAAGCTGATACTTCTATAGGTGAGCTGGAGATCTATTCCTATGAGATGGTCAGTGTAAACATATCAAAATTATTCTAATCAAGAGGATGGTGAGGGAACAAATGATAAATCTTAATAATGTTATATATATTTTTACATGGCTTAACTGGTTACACTAGAAAACATTCTATTCTTTATCATAGGCCATGCTGGGAGAAGAAATTACATTCTTGGAAAAAAAAAATCCTGTCTCCTAATCTACAAAGCCTGCTCGATGAGTGTTTGTTCAGCCAAATCACGTCAGATTGGGCTAGCATCATTTCAACTGCCCTCACTGAAGTGTGGTATGATATAAAAATGTGCTTGTTAGTCAGTGTACCTGTCTTGCAGCAGTGAGCTGGATGAGGCATCCATAGGGCTCTTCTCCATGCACACAAAACCACATTGGGAGCGATGCAGGAAGGGCCGGATGGGCTCGGCCGCTGTCTGTGCGCAAAGCGGTGCAGAACAGCTGAGGCAGCTGGCAGTGATGGGGGACCTGCTGCCCCAGCGCCTGGCACCTTGCGCTGTCAAGGTGTCTGCTGAGCGAGGAGAGCCAGGGCCTCACAGCCTTTGTGCTCGTAATCACTTCTCTGTGGTATAAAGCCTCCTGAGCTCAGGTTCTCTGCATTTCGGGCTTTGCTGTTCTGAATGTGAGAGGGTGCTAAATGTAGGGTCTAGATACCTGCAGAGCAAAACCAGTAACTGCTAGTATGCTAGCTCGGCAGAAAACAGTGCAGTTACAGGAAATTAATTCTTTAGTGTTCCTCTACTTTTTATTTACATTTACATTGAGGATCTGCCACTGTGCTAAAGACTACGTGTTTCAATAGCAACAAAACATTTCTGAGGATGCACCATATGTTTGGGAGCTGAGCGACCAGCATACTTCTGACTGTTGCTGTGCTGCTTAAACCATACGCCAGATCTTCTTAGATGAAAACCATTACTATCCATCTTTCCTTACAAAGCATTTTGAGATACTCTGGCCAAATACTTGAGATAAGCATAATTTTATTCTCTTTTTCTTCTTTCATTTGTCCTTTCCCAAATAACTAGTTGTACTGTAGATGTAAGGCCAAACTCTATCCAGGGGAAGCTTTAGTCTGTGTTTTCACGCATTGCGCTTTTCATAGCCTGCAGTATTTTTGCATTTCTTGATGTTTTTCTTCCTGTGTGGTTTTGGTCTTGTTTACTTTGAAAGGCTAAATCTCTGTCTATGTGAAAGCTTAGGTACAAAATGAAAATGTACTTCACAGGATCACTCTTCGCAGATGTCTGTATCTACAGTTTCTCTATGTTGGTAAGTTCTGAAAGCAGGAAAAATAGAGCTGTTGTGAAAAGTGGGAAAAGGCCAGCAGGTGGTGTTTCTTTTATTTCTTGGTTATCAGTTACTTTTGGCTAGTATAGCAACTATTGCACTTTGCTCTGAGTAATGAAAAAGAGCTTGGTATGTTTTCCTTTAAAGTTGTCCTCCTTTTTTGCGCAGGAGACTCAAAGAGATCTTGATGCATATCCAGAAGCCTGAATTAAATACCAAATGTTCTGGGAAGCAGTGTCTTGGGGGGCTTCCGTGGGTTGTTACTCCACCAAGTACTCTTTTGAACATTCTTGCTATTGTACGCTTTGTTCTGTGCCCTGACAGGTCAGCTGAGGAATTTAGGAGTATGTAGCAAGTTGAAGAAAAAACATTATCAAAAGCCAACATTTCTTGTTTTACTGCTCCAAGTCCTTACTTTAGTTAATTAGAAGCAATAAAACATAACTAAATGTCTCTCTGTGGGGCAAGAACACTGGCCCTTTCAGTTATGCAGAGGGCTGTGATGGGAACACAGTGGTTGCGGGGGAGAAAATGGTAAAAACACGAAGTCTCAGAAAGTAATCTGCATCCAAGGGAATCTGATATATTAGGCTGACTAATACTTGGGAGTATGTGAAGTGGACAGAAGTTGTGCAGGGGTGGTAGCAACTTTCCTATTTAAACTCTGGAGTTACTATGTGACTGTATCTTTTCACTTCTGCTATGCTGCTAAAAGTCTGGCTAAAGTTTCATGGTTGCTTTAGACATTTTAAATTGGAAGTGGAGGCTGTGATCAGAAGGAATGGACTGGTCTGTCAAGTGCACGCATTCATTCCTCCTCCTTCAAGTTGGCACTAGCATTTGATTTTTGAGCAACTGCTTTGATCAAGAAGCCAATCCAGCTCCACAAAACAGCAGAGCATTCAGCTCCCCACACACCCTGGGGCCAGCACGGGGGCAACAGGCACTTTCAGGGGAGATGAGGCACAGCTGCCCTCCTGGTAACAGCCTAAACTTGGGTTGGTTTAAAGCTATGATGAACCTACAAGCACTGTGGGAATGTACTTCAGGTTTTTGGATCACTTTTGGAGCCCTTGCCTTGTGTGTGTTCAGCAGTCACTGTTTGTCCTTGGAATAGCAGCAATCAGTCATCAGCACTGGTTTTATTAACAGATGGAAATTAAATAGGTTCAAAATTATACTGGCTTGAAACTTTTGTCTCTGACCTTGTTATAAGTATTTATTTGCTTCATTTTTCAGGCAGAAATTTTGCTTCCAAAAAAGTGTCCCGGTGACTGATAAATCATGGATATGAATCTTCTTTCTGGAAAATGAATTAATAGCATTGTAAGCATTATTACAGCAAAATCTTAGTTTGCAGATCTTTTTTTGCAATGTTTACCCAAACCTAGCTATAATCCTAAACTATAAAACTAGCTTAACTAGGATTCATGTGGGAATGTTGAGGTGAAATTCTGTGGCTTGTCTTTTGCATGAGGTCAAGCGAACTTATTGATGACCTCTGCTGGTCTCAAAAATTACCCGAATGCCAACCACGTAATTCCCAGCTGAAGGCGTAACACAGAAAAACAGCACAATGCTGCTTTGAGGGGAGACTGTATTGGTAGAGAGGGAGAAGGAAGAACATGTTAGTGAGTTGAGATTTATTTAATGTTTTGACTCTAGAAGTTGAGAATTTCAAGGAGGTAATTCCCTCAGCTTTTCAATACATTGATCTCTGAAGTAACATGAAGGCTTTGGCTGAAAACAGAATGAAAAGTTAACCTCTTTCAATGCATGTGTGGGTGGTGGCGAGCTTTTAAGCATATTAAAATTGAAGTGAGTTTTGTGCTGGTGCTATTCAATCTCTTTTATATGTATCATAATGTCTCATTTTGGAGAAATGGTAGGCAATTGTAGGCTTATCTTGAGAATTAAACTTGATTTTCTTGCTTCATCAAACTTGGGCATAATTTGAAACAAGACAGTAGAATTACAGTAGGCTAAAACTGATGAAAAATAAGTTTGTTGGAAAATCAAAATTCATACACAACTGTCAAAGCATAGCTATGTTTAATCCCTATTAAAACTAAAACTGCTTTCAGTTAAGAACTACTGGATTCATAAGTGTAACACATGAATGATAAGATTTATCAGATTTAAATTTCAAAACATGATGTCTTGTTTAAAATATGAAACTATTAATTTTATTGAGCAAATAGTTTTCCAGTTTTTCGGTTTTCCAGCAGTGACCTTGCAAAAGGTTCAAATGTGATCAGTGGCCCTTGAAAGCACAGCTCATTGTGTTTAAATAAACCAAAACCAATCCACAACCAAACCCCAAAAAACCTCCAATTTAAATGCGCCTTTTCTACTGATCTTCTAACAGGTTAATTACTAACCAGCATTTGCTGCTTGTTTTACCCTCCCCACCCTCTGTTCTTCACTTCTTGTTCCCTCTTTTCTTAAACACCACATTGTCATTATGTGAATGATTTTTCTACCTTTCTTCCTCCTTGGACAGGAGGAGCAACATGAAGCAACTTCTTGAGCAAGAATAGAAACCATTTTTTCAGACCTTGCAGTCTGGCCAGCTCCAGTGGTCCACCAGCCTTTACTGAAAAGCAGCCTATGTTCCCTCCCACCAGCACTCAATCTCTTTTAAAAACACCTCAAAACCAGAAGTATTGAGCAACCATTCTGGAAGGTTGTGATGGTAAATACTATCTATATTCTTTGCTTTCTCTTGGTCTTAAACTTATCTGTATGTATGAGTGTTTACTTTTTCTCATAGGAAGAAGAAGCTGTATGTATTTCTACAGCATCAAGCATACTTTGGGGAATAAAATGCTTGTAAATCAAGTGCACAACGAACAAAGGGAGAGGCCATTATTTCAGGGCTGGGGATTGGCTCTGCAAACATGGATCAGGCCTAGATTTCAAGCACATGGTCACTTTGGACACCTGGTGGTTTAATGGCTTTGATTTGTCTTGCTACAGAGGTACAGGACACTAACGGAGTATGAAGCCAGCTCTGCATTGAGATTCAGAGCATGTGGGTGGACAGAGATCAAGTCGTAAGATCTGACCTTTGCCTTCCTTTGAGGAACGATGCTGGCTGCACTGCCTGCCAAAGCTGTGAATTTTGGGAGCAGTAGCAGCTCTCCAGTGGGAGAAGTAGATAAAGTCATCAGTGCCTCTGTCTGCACACAGGATAAAGAGAACAGCTTCAGGAGAGAGATACGCAGGTAGCAAAAGAGGAGAACAAAGAGGAGTAGGGCAAGAAGGCCTGCGCTTCTCTTTTGCCATCCCAGGTAAGGAGCAGGTTGTACAGAACGTGCTCTTTCTGACCTCTTCGACTGCTGCACAGTAAGTGCTGCCTCTCTGTCATAAATGTGAAAGGCACTGATTGTTTCTCCATTTGTCAGTGGTCCAAATGTTTCTATTTCTCACTCGTAATGTGACAGATGCAGTTTGCACGGTGTCACGTTTGCACGGTGTCACTTCTAACTGCAGAGGTGGTTTATTCTTGTTTTTATATCATCCTGTTGGATGGCATAATTCCTAAGAATGTCATTGTGGTGGGTGATCAGAGAGCTCTGCTGTACGTGGAACTCATTTTGAGGGTCTGGGGTTTTGTTATGTCCCTGCAAAATAAGAAGGAATTAATGAATTAAAGCAGCCTTCAAAGTTTTTAATTAGAGCTGGAATGCATTAGTGATGAAGTTTTTCAGAAGTTGCAGAATTAGGGATCTCCACAGGACCAGCAGGAAAACTGCAGTCTTGGGAAGTTCTATATATTTATAACAGAAAATAACAACTGCAACTCAAAAGTTTTCAGGACAGAGTTTGTATTCAGTTGTTAGTTGTGAAACTGAACGTTTGAAGTAAAAGCTGGATTTTGTTATCCTCTGACTGGCAGAGGAATAGAACAACAAAGCCTGTAACTGAATAAATACATAAATGGTTGTTGGGATGTTGACTGACGATGGACTGGGGGGCACTGTGAAATCCTTGGCCAAATAATAGAACATATTCAACTGACTGGGACTAATGGGTCAAGTATAAGATTGTTTTCTTTAGGAGCCTGAGCAGAATTAAAAAACATGAGTCTTGTCCATTGTGATGGTAACACTAAAATAGAAAATGTTTAATTACTGTTGCAACTCATTTTAAAAGAATATATATTGTGCATTTACCTGTTGGGATCTTGAAAAAATGTAATTCTGGTAAGTTGTGACTATGCAGGTGTTCAAGACTGAAATTTGTAATAACATGCATGTATTACCCCATGTTTCTGTCTTCAAAGTTTGATGCCTTTCCCATGTGAAAATTATGGGTTTTGTGGGAATATTGAAGGTGGAAATATTGAATTATTTTTTACAAATGGACAGGAAGCTGGGGATCTCAACCAGTTAAGCCAAGGATAAAAACCCCATAAATAAACTACGTTTTTCCCTGTCTTGTGTAAATATTTATTTGTTCACAGGTATAAATATCCCATGCCCTTTCTGGTACAAATGGGACTTGTGGCTTCAGTCATCCAAAGTAAATCTGTTGCTTCTCTTAATGACTTTAATGTCTTGCTTGGTGCCTACATATTTCATATGAATTTAAGATATTTCAGATAGCATTTTAATTGCATTTACCACTTAGTTCACTCATTTCCAAGTCAGGCAATACTTGCTAAAACTGCTAAACTTTTTGGTGAGACAAAAATTTTAAGTGGAGAATTTAACTTATGCTTTATGTTTTGTGAAATCTCTAATATTGATTCAGCTGCGGATATGTTCCTTATTTAGGATTGGAACAGCCTTCTAAGGGACTGGTACCTAAATTACTGTTAAAAAGGGAGCTTAGCCATCAAAGTGACTCGGAACTGGAGCTGCTGATTGCAGCAATACTGAAATATTTTTGTAAAGCTGAGCCCTGTCCTCCTTAGTTGCCTTTCAAAAATAGGGTGTAAGCACTGCTCTTGTGGAAAAATATGACACGCTGATGCAGAGAGCTATCTTTGTCTCATACAGCACTGAGAATGCTGCCAACAAGAAGATAAACTTGTAGTATGTTTCTCAGGTCTGTGAAACTGGATAAATATAAAGCATGCAGGAAATATAAAGTATTGCCCCTTCAAGAGCTGTAGAAATCGTGGGGGCAAATCAAGCTTGATGTTCTGCTCATGCGTCTTCTGTTTTGATGAGTAGATCAGCCTGGGTACGTGTTGCTAGCAAAGTATGCAGTAGTAACTTAATTTTGTCATTTTGGCTGGAAAAAATCATTTTAGGAAGGGTTTAAGTTAGTATTTTACAGCAGAGAGTTCAGTAATTACTGAATAAAGGAATCGTGCTCCGTTAAATTTGAAAAACTTATTTGTGCGGGTAAGTGCTTTATGGATTAATGAGTAACTTCAACTTCAATTAGCTGCTGTTCTCCTGCAGTGTAATATTTGGGCTGCTTTTCCCCTGTAAAAACTCTCCTTGTTTTAACTCAGTCATTTGGCACCCCAAGATGCGCATTGTCCCCAGAAAGCTGCAGCTACTCCTGACGACAATAGTTTTTATTACAGAGGGTCGTGCTGTGCCGTCTGCTCTTCCAAAAGGTAGGATGCAATTTTCACGTCTAGCTGTAGCAGCTTTCCAAGTACTAACGGTTCTGTTCTTGGGCAGTGACAAGCATGGGAGTCAGCGCTGAAATAAAGAAGCTGCGCTTGTTTCACCCCTTAAATTTTTGACCCTATGGGCTTGTAGACCTAGAGACAAGGTAGCAGTAGAATAATTGGTCTGGTTTTCATTCTTTGCTTTTGTTCCGGTCCAAGTCTGTAACTGAAAGTTATCTTTTAGTGAATAATTGTTATGAAACTTTTGTCTGATTCCTTGATGACTCAGAATGAATAACAGTAAATAAATGTGGTTTATAATTAATTAAATAAAATGAAATGCTTTCAGGTTTGCAGCAAGTTAATGAAGGTCTTGGTTTAGCCCTTGTTTTCATTCTAAAAACTCTATTTTGGCTGTCAAAACAGGTGTGGTATCTAAACTGCCATAGGAAGTTGCTCACTTGAGCAGTCCAAAGCACAGTACTATGCAGAATGGTGTTCTCTGGCTTCAGTATCCTGCTGTGCAGACAGATGTGATGCAGTGTACATGGAAATCTCTCATCCAGCCGGTGAACACCACTGGTCCTGAAGGGGTCTGTAAAGCAGGCAGGAATCCCTGGGGCTTACAAATGCCAAGGTGCAGAGTTTGTCAAAATACAGATAATACAAGTTTGGTATAATATTAATACAAATATTAACTTTTAACTTCTAAACTAATCTTTGCATATGTTAGGAGAATAGACTTATTCAATACTGAAAGAGAAAAGGAAAGTTTTTGTTTGTGAATCTGATTTTTTTTCTTTTTAAAGTTTATATAGTTTTGCCCATTTACCCAGTACCAAATTCCTTTTGGTCAAATCCAAAACGTGAACTGCCAGGCAAGGCAATAATACACATGTGTAAATATATATATATATATGTATATATATGTTTTATTTTTTTCATTCTTTCCTAATCTTCACTGCAGCCACCTTTTTCCCATGTGCAAAGATACAGTGAGCAAAGGTGAAAGAGGACAGTGTATACAGGTATTGATCCTCCATCCCTTGAATGCAGCCACCTATCTGTCAGAAAAACAACAAAATGTCCCAAGTTTATGAATGCTAAATTTCCCCCAATGTAGTATTTACATACACATGCATTTGATCATAGAAAGCAAAATTTAATATTTATGATACACCTGAACAAAAAAGTGCTCATTTGGAGAACTTCTGCAAAATAGAGTACACTGCCTTTTTCTTAGCCCAATTCAGCCTTAGTCTGTGCAGTCTTTATTAGGACTTAGAAGATGGCAGAGAGACTGCACTTACCTCTGTACCAGGCCATGGCTTCCAATGCTGTTAATAAAAAGCAGAAAAACTTAAATCCAGACTAAATCCTTTCTTCTTTTCCCATTTTGCTCCTCAGATCCGAAGTGTGGGCAGAAAGTTCAAGAGCCAAAACCACGGAGTTACCTTAACCTTTTCACTCGGATTGTTGGAGGAAACCAGGTGAAACAAGGCTCACATCCATGGCAGGTTTGCACAAGCAAATGTGGTCCTATCTTCAGAACAAAATCCATTTTGTAGAAATGACAAAAGAAGATGACAGATCTATTTTGTGCATACTTATGGTGTATTGTTGAGCTCCACTCTGCTTTTATGAAAAGCAGTGAAGCAGACAGAGAGGACACAGAACCTGTCCTGCTCTCTGATAAACCTTTGCTTACCATTTATTGTTTTGTTTATCACTATTTCTAAAAGAGCATTTGTAGATTAGTCTATTGTAAGGAGGCATGGGTGAAACTGCTGAAAAATAGAAGGATCTTGAAGGACACTGCCCCCAGCCTCCGGCTGTTGTCAGGCATCGTGGGTTTGCAGTGCTCCTAGTGACCTGCAAAGGAAAAACTCTCAACTAACTGGAAACCTTTACAGCATGCTGAGTACTCAGAGTCTTGGCATTAGCTACCTATATGTTGCTTTTATCCAGGTACCAAGTCACAGTTGAAGGCAAAATCAAGGTTTAGGATCTCTTAGACTCAAGGACTGTGAGAATGGTGTGAAAGTGTGTTTGCTTGAAATACAGCATGTATTTTAGCTATGTGAATCTTCAGAGAGTACTGGCATGTGCTCTCTCCTTTCTTCCTCAAATGCAATCAGAGCAGATATCAAGATTTTCTTTATTTGATGTGCAGGTTTCCTTGAAGCGAAGGCAACAGCATTTCTGTGGAGGCACCATTGTTTCTGCCCAGTGGGTGGTCACGGCAGCTCACTGCATCTTAGACAGGTATGGATGCGATGTTTCAGGAGCAGGCTGCAGGTGCAGAAAAACATTGACTGTAGAAGTGTGTGTGTGCTGTAGCATCTTCTTATAGTAAATACTTGCAGATGCTGCTCTTTCATTTGTAACCAATAGGTTCCACATTTTAACAAAGTAGGAGAAAAAACAAAATCCTTGAACATCTCAATAATAATTAACAATAAAATAAACTTACAGGGATTGGTGGAGACTGATTTTTTGGAAGTGTAGGTAAAAATCTGTACCTAACTATAATTATCAGGTGACTGCAATACTTCTTTTTAACAGTAACAACTGGCAGAGTATATGCAATTAAATGGTGAATGGATATAGTACTGATCTCTTGTATGCTGATGATTTTCAGCCTTAGTGCTAAAAAAAAAAGCCCAAAAAGAGGTCTGTGAATATTGTATGCAAGGTTTCAGTCCTAATTCTGAGGTGACTTCATTGAGATTCTATTTCCTTTTATAGTTAATACTGAAACTTCATGCTAATGGATCATGTGGACTTAGAAATTTAAATTTTGTTCTACAGGAACCTACTCCAATACTTGAATGTCACTGCAGGAGAGCATGATCTGAGGATCAGGGAGAATGGCGAGCAGACGCTCCCTGTCAAGTACGCCATTAAGCATCCAAAATTTGACCCCAGGAGGCCAATGGACTATGATGTTGCCCTTCTGAAGCTGAACGGAGCCTTCAACTTCAGTAAGGCCATAGTTATCTGTGATCTTTTTTGGTGGGGAAGGTAAGGCCTTTGTTTCTCCCAGATGCTGTAAAAAGTCTTGAAACTCAGTTTAAATCCATTTCCCAGCTGTCAAATTATACCACTAAAAATCTCCAGAGTATTCTGCAACTGAAGTATTTAAAATACTGGAGATTAGTCAGAAAAACACATCAGTTGAATTAAATTATCTTCCTCAGGCTTAATGCTCCCTTGAGGAAAAGGGTATTTTTCTTTGTATGCAGGAGATTAAAATCGCATCACTGGGTTGCTCTTCCTCTGCCACCATGAAGGGGAGTGACTACTTTTTTTACTGGAAGTTTGGATCATGATAGCAGATAAGTTTAAGCTGAATGGCAAGGCCTGGGCTGGTGCTCACAGCTTTCTGTTTCCATTCTGAAACACTACAAAGTGGAGGCACAGATAAATTGTCAAATGCCAGACTAATTTTTCAGACGACACAAAAATACCAATGCCTTTTAGTTTTATAAAAAACTGAGGAAGCTTTTTATTGTTGTTCTTTCAAATACTTACCAATAAAACTCATGTCTGTGTGTGGCAGGTTCATCAGTCTTGCCAGCATGTCTTCCTGATCCAGGTGAAAAATTTGAGGCTGGATATATCTGCACTACTTGTGGTTGGGGCCGTTTGGATGAGAGTAAGCCACCTGAATTGTTCCTTGACATTCAAGTTTTTGAAGCTAGGAGCTTGATTGGGTCATAGGGAGACCAGAAAAAAAACCATCAACTGGTCGCAAGAGTTGTAATCTCAAAATGAGATCTTTGCTAGCTTCTATGAAGACCTGTGAATTATCTCTAAATGGATTGCTACAACATACAGACATGTATTTCAGTTTTGAAACATTTTTTAATTTATTCAAGTAAAACTGCATATGTACACAAAACTGGATGCTTATGTACCCATAAAATGGCTTGGAGCAAGTTTACAACCCTTCTTGTGTGTGTGTATTAGTAGTGACATTAAGTTCACCTTTCAGCATTTCTTACGAACAATTTTTTTTATATTTCAGATGGAGTACTCCCTCAGGTCTTATATGAAGTCAATCTGCCGATCCTAAACAGTAAGGAGTGTTCGAGAGCATTATCGACTCTAGAGAAGCCCATCCAAGGTGACACTATAATGTGTGCTGGATTTCCAGACGGAGGAAAGGACGCCTGCCAGGTCAGCTGGGCAGAGGGGCCTGTGCACTTACAGGTGTTCCGCAGAAGCTCAAGACTCTGTGTGACTAAATGAGTAAATACACTATAAAAGACAATATTTGGAGTGCGTTTATTTAGATGTGTGAATTCTTTCAAAGGTTCTGTAATGGGGCAATGCACTTAATTGCAAGATTACGTTTTAATTATTGTATGAGTGGCATGACAAGTTCTTGAGAGCGATTTTACAACGTATCCCAGTGCAATAATGTTTAAGGCAGTGTAACTTCAGAACGGTTGATGAATTAATTAGTTAATGTTGCTAAGATCCTAAGGATGAAAGTAGAAAGGATTGCTTTGGATTGCAGGAAGGAAAGGAAGTGAGATAAAGGTTAAGTGATTGTTCCTTGTCATGGGGGTGAAGAAAATAGCTCCTCACTCCTTTTTACATGCTAAAACACAACAGAAGTGCACCCATGAGGGGAATTAGTCTGTCTCTCCCCTCTCGACAGTCCTGACTTCACAATAATAAAGAAAGTGTCTTTCCTCGCAGCTTTTTCTAAATTCCTATTCCCTACATTGCAGGTTTGTTAGTATGGCACAAAAGAGAACAGTAACCTCTCCACGGCTTGCTCAGTGGTATGCATGGACTTTTGTAAGCTGTGGCTTGTGGGTTTTTACTTTTATTTTACAGGGAGACTCGGGAGGCCCCCTTTCGTGCCGCCGTAAGCACGGTGCCTGGACTCTGGCTGGTGTGGTCTCCTGGGGGATGGGGTGTGCTCGCGGCTGGAGAGGTAATGAGAAGAAGAAACACTACGAAAGAGGATCTCCGGGAATATTCACGGACCTCAGTGCAGTGCTTTCCTGGATTCAAGAGAATATGAGTGCTGGTATTGAGTCTCCACAGCAATGCGTCCCTCACTTGTGACAACACTGCTGTCTCATAATAATGTTTCATTTAATTTTTTCAATATATAGTACTTATATTTGTCTCATTTTTCCTGGCATAGCACTATGGCATTTCACAATGACTTTAGGTATTTGGTACTGATCGGCAGTTGCCAAAAACAAATTGAGAGCATTGTAAATGTTTGCTTCTCTTCTGCTTTGCCTTCCACTTGTACTGTATGTTTGAGTGTACTTATATACGTATAAATTTTTTAAAAACTTTAGGAATGGTCCTTTTATCCAGCTAGCCAATTAGCCTGGTGTTATTGTTTTAAGTAGAAATGCACCAGTTGAAAATGTCTGAAATCTCATACGTGCCTCTTTGAAGTCACTTTTCATTTTTCTCAGCTAAAACATGTTGGATCAGACATTTGACTACAAGGGGAAAAGTTACACTCTCAGAAGTGTTTTGCTTACTCTGAACAAAAGGCTACATGTGCCCTCTGTCCAGGGAAACAGCATGAAAATTATCCATCACTTCCAAAGTCATGGAGCTGTAGATATAAACAGCAGTCTGCCCAGGGGTGAACTTCACTCAGAGCATTAAGAAATTGAATTAGTATTTTCTTCCAGTTTGGGTTATTTTCATTAAAAGGTATTGGAGATTGTGTAAAATTCATGCAGTGCACTAAGGAGGGGTCTTTAGAGGTTTTGCTAGTCAATTATAAAAAAAAAAAATGGAGAGGGGGAAAAAAACAAAAACATTCCTGTTAGAAACCTGCTTCAACTGGTAATTGAAAACGAAAACCCTTATAATGTCGGAGCAAAATGAAAAGGGTTTAGCTCTGAAAAATATTTTGTTTTTCAAAATAAAAAAAAAATAAAGAAAAGAGAGAAAGGGACTTTTAATTAACAGTTTACTGGTTGGCCCATTTCATTATCAGGAAAAAAGAATGTGATTAGCCATTGTGGTAATTAAAGTGTGTTGGCCCCTAATGAACAGAAAAAGCAATTTGGTAGGTACAGTGAAAACACAATTGTCAATTGCATTGCACTGGGTTTTGCTTGGTGCAAAATCACACTGGTGCAAAAGATCTCAACTATAACTGCTGTCAGGCTTCATGTCTCTGTGTCCTTGATGTGACGATGGCAGTTGGGTTCTGCTACCCTTACCTGAGATGTATAGTGTTTACTCAACAAGTACACAGAAAAAGAGTACTGCGCTGCACAGACTGAGCCACGGCCTCTCAGTGTATGATTAATTCTAGAAGTGGCTACTCCAGAACTGTTTATTCCAAAGTCAACATTGCCTGAACTTGCAATTTTGTTCTAATTCCAGGCCTAGTTTATTGTAGAAGCATTTGAATTTGCCTCAGTGCTAGCTGTATAAAATTGCCATTTCACAAGGATTAAAATAAAGCCTACATTGTGAACATGAAACTACAGTCATTTATTCTTCTTTTTCTACCTTCCTCCCTATCTCTCCTTTATTAGATCTGAAAATGAAAAGCTCCACAGGTGAGTACAGTATTTTTCAGTATCTTCTATCTGTTGGAGCATAAAATACCCCCAAAATAGTCTGATATATAATCTTTGGAGGAAGAAACGTGAAGAAGCTTGACTCATCAAAGCACATTTAAATGTATACTTTAAATATAAACCTTCTGGTTCTGTAAAAGAAAAAAAAAATACTTATGTAGGGTTGTACTTATGTACTGGTGACTTCAAAAAGGAATTTTCCTTAAGACAGCTACATATACAAAACCATATTTTATTGAAATACAAACAAAATTAATGGGAAAAAAGTAGAACAGAACCTCATGCAATGTGTGTAATCTGGTTAGTGAGGTTGATTCTCTATAAACATAGATTCTAAGTAGAAAGTATGATGTAAATTGTAATACTTTTATGCAGTCTATGATAAAACTATTTCCTTGCCTGATGTCTATTTCTCTGAATAGAATGAGAACAAAACAAAACAAACCACATGCACACACAAAACCAAACCCAACAAACCACGAAACCCAGCCTTGACTATAACATGTTTTAAAGTTGAATCCTTACTTTGATTCTGCCATGTTTATGTTCTTGTTGGGTGCTCTGTTCATCTAGGTACAAGTTCACATAGAGATACTAGGAACAGCTCTTGTGAACTGAATCTTAAACTTTTAATTTTAGTAATCTAGAGTGAGATTCCTCAGATGATAAACAAGCCTGAGCGCAAGGTCACTTTGTATAGACTTGCTGTGGCCAGTGAGAACTGGGTATGTAAGTGTTGCTTGTGTCTTTTTGAAATTTTGTATTGGTCTTCCTAGAATGCTTCAGGTAAGATAATCTTGTAAGTACATGACTCCTTAAATTTATTTTTATATACATAGTTGTTGATTAAGGTCTTACTGGCTTACCTGGCAAGAAGGAAAGGCAAGAGGAGATAATTTTTGTAAGTAATTGTGTTTCTAGTACACTTATCTGGAGAGGAAAGCTTCTGTTTCTTCTATTAAAGTGTCTTCAATACTATATTATACTGTTAAAAAAGTCTTCCACTGTAACATAACTAAGGACATTATTACAAATGGGCTGCATTGAACACTTTTCTTATGTCCTGAGGTATGCATTTTTCCTCCCTGAAAAATATACTGAAGTCCTCATTTAACAAATAGTTTCAGTAAGGTAAAAAGCAAGCACTGCCAATTTTACAATAAAATATGACAGTGCACTGGCAGGGCTTGATTTTTTTTCTCCCAAATAATTTGTTTTAAAACTGACTTACCATAAATCTAAATAAAAGAGAGAAGACCCAGCACCAATCTGCCAGCAGCTGAGGTACAGCTGAGTAATCTTGAGTCTCGCAATATTCTCTAGATATTTGAAATTTTGGTGCAACAGATGATTGCATATGCAAACCTGATCCTAACAAAATCCTATTTTGTTTTAACTCTACAATGCAGCATTTTGTAGCATTCAGGATGGCAAACTCCCTGATGGTGAAGGACAATTACATTTTCCTGGAAGTCCCAAACAGTTCTATCAAAACCACCAGTAAGTAAACAAAACACAGTCCTTCCCCAGAAACTACTCCTGGTACTGGTGTAGTTGTGGTTTGGGGTTTTTTTTGTTGCAGTTTTGTGAACACGAACTAATCTGTTGTTCCAGATTGTGTATATGGACTCTATTTGTACCAGAAGGGAACTATATATTGCTTCATTTCCCCCACTTTGATATAGAGCCAGAAACATTTTGTGACTATGATTCTTTATCAGTCTATTCAAAAGATGACAGACTTGTTGGTGAGTTGCTGTCCTTTTATTTTTTTGAAATAATGTCAACGTACTCATTCAATCTAATGGCAAGTATGCCCAGCGAGGACATTGTGGTTGATTACTTTTCCTTACATTTTCATGATGTATATATTTTGACATATGATCTAAAATAAAAGAGAAAGAGAGTGGGAGGCAAAAGAAGGGAAAACGCCTGATGGGGAACTGTGTCATCATATGACTTGCTGGTGTTGAGGATTTTCAATTTTTAATAGTGTGCATCTTTTATTTGGCTAATGGATTAATAGACAATATAGAGGAACGGATAAGCAATTTCCTTTTCATCCTTAGATTTGTATAGCCAAGTACTTAAAATGGTACAAGCAAGCATACTAAAGTGACTTTAAATGGTGATTATTCTCTAATATTGTATTTCATGGAAATTCTGTGGAGAAGATCTTCCATTACCTATTTTGATTGGCTCCAATAGTATAAGACTGAAATTTGTATCTGACAACAAGGATTATGGAACTGGTTTTTCCATGACCTACAAAGCTCTTATACCAGATATTCTTCCTGGTAAGTCTAAGTCTAGTAATATATCTGCCTGCATTATTGAGTGGTGGCCTGAAACTTTTCAGGACAAAGTAAATCAGAAGAAGTTACCATGATTTTTCTTTGTGGATGATGTTATGAACAAGGTAAGTGTGCTTATGCTGCTGTGTGACATTGTGGAGAAACTGGGATGCCAGAAAGAGATAGCTGCTGAGATGCAGCTGAGAGAAGCCCTCCTTCACCTTTCCCTCTTCTCCATCCACTTTATGCACAATCTCATTTCCTTCCAGAACATTTTAGAACTTAATAAGATTAGTCAAATTAGCAGAATTTTCAGATGAAAGCTGCTTTGCTAGTCCCAGGTGTGCTTTCCTGGAGGGCCCCTGAGGGAGGCAGCTAATGCTAAAAAATATGTAGTGGAGTATTGCTTTTGGTTTTGCTGTGCAGAGCAGTTTACCAGGTCTAGGGAGCAGGCCCAAGGGCTGTCTGCTGAGTCTGGGTAATCCTGTTAGAGACAGATGTCTGCTGTTCCTGGTTCTGCAGCTTTTCCAACTGGCTTCTTTCCTCTGCAGAGTGTAAGGGCAGAGTGTAGGGAGGGACCCCTTCTGAGGGGCCTTGCCACTGTGTAGCCCATCAGGAAAACATATCCGCTGGTTGTGTTTTATGTCTTCACTTTCATTGCCAAAGAAAGCTGGCAAATGTTCACCTGACGTGCCTGTGCCCTGCTCTTCTGTCCCCGCACACAGGTACCCGTGGCTGCAGTGCACCACATGTAGCCAAGGGGGAGTGCGATAGTCATGGATTGAATTGCTCTTCTGCCTGGGAACAGATTAAATTTTTTCTTTACATCTTTTTCAGACAGAAGGATCTGGCTTGTTACTCTTGTCCTGTTCTCTCTCTCAGCTGTATCAAAGCACCACAGGTGGAACTCTGGATTTTTTTGTGAATGATTTAATAGGAAATCACAATGCCTCCATTTTTATTTTTCTGGACTCTTAGATTCTGGCTGTGAGTTCTTAGCTGTCCTTTTTGAAGAAGGAGTGTTACAAAGTATGCACTATCCAGAGCACTACAGCAACATGGCACGCTGTCAATGGATTATCTGTGCGCCAGAGGACCACATAATCAAGGTATGATATGAGCCCTTCTTGTTTCTACAGAATGGAAGTGGGCACCATTGAGTTAACGAGAAATTGCACAGCTAAGGACAAGCAAGATCATGCAGCATAAGCCTGAGTAATGCTGCTGAACGCAGTTAAGAGAAATCACTTTCCACCCCAGAAGCTTAGATAGTTTTTGATTTCTCCTTTATAGTAAAATAGGGTTTCCTGGTTTAAATTTTATCATAAGAGCAAATCTAATAAGCTATGAATCACCTGGGAGAGGTCTGAATGTCACAGAAATCACATCCTAAAGCAATCATTGACAATACGAAAGATCCTATTATGATCTTTGATTTTTTTTCTGTGTGAATTTAACAACAAGGTTCGCTTTTTCATTTTTTATTTATAGCTTACATACCAGTTTTTTGAAGTAGAAGAGAGTGAAGATTGCTCTTACGATGCCATGGCTGTGTATGAAGATGTGGGAAAAAAGGAGGAAATTGGTCTGACTTTTGATTTTTCACATATTTTGGGGATGAACTATTTATTTTATGATGTTCACTAGCCCTGTTTTATAGCCTAAACCCAAGAGTCTCTCTTGATTTTACCTTGACATTTTATCTTGATTTTTGATCCTGAACTCTAGAGTCTCGGGTGATGTTATAGGTATTCCAGTACCTTGAAAAATACCTACAGGTATTGCTGCTTCTGTTCCACTTACAGAGGCAAAACCACATTGAACAGAACAGTTTAGTGTATTTAAATTCTATATGACATGCAGTTCTGAATTCCTGCAAATGAAGAAAAGGGCATAAAACAATCATCTGTTTTTACAGCAATGATCAGACACAGAAAGCATCCAAGAGGTCTCCTTTTCAGAGCCCAGTTGTTCTTCACTCCAGATGTGTATTCATGTAATTCTTGCCACCTTGCTGAAGATTCTCCTGGCTTACTTCGAAGGAGAAGAATACATGTCCCAGTCAACTGATTTTGGCACTTGCTGATGCTGGTGTTTAGATTAGCACTTGCAGATGCTAGTGCTGAAACACTAACAAGGGGAAATTAAGTTTCCATTGTGTTCTATATGTAATGGCAGCCTATGAGCATGAGCGCTACAACAGTCTCTTTTGAAATAATGCGAGAGTGTCCTTGTTCTTATGAGATAATAACTGAACAAGGACAGACAGGAATGATACAACAGTCCTTCAGCCTCAGTCTGCTTATCTCTACTCCTCTCTTGTGCATAGTTAGTTTTTACCCTTTGGTGTGAAAGATAAAATGCACAGAATATTGGGTACCCACTGCTGAAGAGATAAGGATGAAAAAGTGCATGTTAATCTGCAGTGCACCTTTGTTTCCTTGTCTTTAGCCAAGTCTTGTGGATTTGCCCTACCAGCACCCATTCTAAGCTCCTCTGCTATGATGTTGGTTGTCTTTCGCACTGATGAAACAGAGACCTTTGGGAGGATTCAGAGCTACCGTCACTTTTGTTCATGTGACAGGTAATAGAAGTAACTTGTGAGGCACCACAAAGGGCTCTTCAGTGAATCTGGCTATTCAGAATTATTCTGCTGTAGGAGATTCTCATCTAGGAAATTGTTTCCGTGAAAAAACTGTATTGTGCACCTATGTAGGCATTAAACAAAGGACCTATTGAGTGGGCGAAGAGAAACAGTGAATCTACCCAAAACCTCAGAGTTTTTTTTGTGTAAGAGTACTTTGTTGCATTTTAAATGACACTTTTACCACTATGTGAAGATGTAATGGCATCAGTCTCTACTGTAGAAAACTATTCCTTCTATAAAAGTGATGATAAAGGAAATACAAATTTGTAGTAACAATACAACTCAAGACAGCCTACTAGCGCATTTGCTATTTTTATTTGCTAGATTTAGACACTTTGAATTCAACTAGTGAAGAATATAAAGATATGGATATGACTGAAGAAGAAATAAAAGTTACAACAGGTAAGACAACTCAAGTTATATTTTCTTCATGGGAACAGGGAGTACCTTGTGAACTATAATTTAAGTGTTTTCTCTATATATTTAATGGATGCAGTCTGAGTTGTCCCAGAATTTTTCATTAAGTTTTTCTGAGGAAATAAAAAGACGAATAGTAACACTTCTATGCTTTAGATTTAGAATAGCAGAACGTGTTTTTTTTTCTTGTTCCCTCCATCTTGTTAAGTCATTTACAGCAAAGCAATGATGCTATTTCAGATTCTATGTCAGTTCACACCTGCCTGCTTTGGTGAAAATAATTGCAAAGAGTACAGGATAGTTGAAAATAGTAACCAGCATTTTAGAGCTTCCCTTTTTCCCTCCAGTACTTTATGGAGAATGAGATGAGTCCATATTCGTTACAGGTTTGAGGCTAAAACTTTTGAAGGTAAACAGTTGCTTTCATTTTGGTGAAGCTCTGTTTTTGCTAACATAATCTCCTCATGTTATCTCTAAACATTTGGATTCTTTGGAATGAGGGAATTTGAAAGATTTAGGAAAAAAGGGAGAGGGAAAGCCTGAGAATTTATGGGTTAGCTCTTAAACAGGCTGTTTTTTGCTTCTCAAAATTTTTACCTATAAAGACTTCTTCAGACATCAGTATTGTCCATTTCAGATGATATTTGTGGGATGCCTTCAAATCAGCCCAGGTTCATCTTCAGTAGGATAATTGGAGGTGAAGAAGTTGTACCATACTCATGGCCTTGGCAGGTCAGTGTACAAATTTCAGATGAGCACATCTGTGGAGGAGCGGTTCTGGCCAAAGAATGGGTTGTCACAGCTGCTCAATGCTTTACCTCTAAGTAAGTATATGGGGATGAACCCATCCGCAGGATCATTTGTAATGGCACAGTGTGTCTCTGCAGTGGGGTGGTTCTGCCCAGGGTGCCTGGCATAGTTTTGGTTACTACCTCCTTGCAGCTCACTCTGGCATAAGATTCTTTTGCTCCACACACACGTACCAGGATCACAGCAGCTACTTAGGAAGTAAGTAGCCTGCGTCTGCAGGCTTGGTTTTCATTCAGATGTGTTTTCAGAAGAGATGGCAAAATACTAAGTCTCTTGTCATCCATCACTTACTCCTAAGTAACTTCTTTGTGGTTGGGTCATTTACAGAGCATGTTTTCATCAGGCAGAATCAACCTATCCACAAATTCAAAAATTACTGAATTTGTATAGATTCTGGAGGACATACAGGAGGGTTTTGTGCACAGGGTTGTTGCCATACACTTATTAAGAAGCTATCAATCTGTTAAATCAGATTACATGGAAATTTTTCTGTTCTTATTGAGAGGAGCCAAAAGGATAGCCTGTGTGACTATTGGACTCTTTAAAATACTTTATAAAATTGAATTTCTTGATTCATCTCCTAGTCTGAACACTACTGGATTGTTCTGAATTTCAAATCAATCACAAATATATTAATTTAAAATTTACAAACCTTGAGTCATTAAAATATTTTTTTAAAATCCTCCCAGGATTGCTTTGATATTTAGGTATTTCAGGCCTGTTTTCAAATAAAGTTGCAATTAGTTGAAAATGAGGGTAGGCTTTCAAAAGCCTTGAATGCCAAAAATGCCTTGACATCTATATATTCTCCATTTATTTGATTCTCTTCCCTACCCACACAAAGCTGCATATCTGAAATGCAAGTGCTCTTTTGAATTTTGGACTTTGCCTTCTGAGTTTCTAAATACTAGTTTGCAAAATTTTATGCCAGGATGTTGTGGTTTATACAGTTGCTCTATCACCTGATGTCTCCTCCCCACCCATGGAGGGGGGTCGGGAAAAGGAAAGGAGATTCATGGGTTGAAATAGAAATATATTTAATAAAATAATAACAAAAATTAATATTAATAACAATGTTAATATAAAGTACATAGAGTTATACTCAGCCAATATTGTGGGGGAGTGGATGTCAGGGGTGGGATGGTAAACAAGTCCCTCTCGAGATGTCAGCGGAGGAAGAGGGAAGAAGAGAGAGAAAGAAGGAGGGCCATCCCTCACAAACTCCTCAATTTATAGTCAATGTGAAGTTTATGGCATAGAATAGTTTTAATTGGTCAGCTTTGGTCATCTGCCCTGGCTTTCATTCCTCCTAGCTTCTGCACCTTGCTGACTCAAAACTATTAAAGACTTTGATCGCTGTGGCAACCTGCATACCAGCATCAGCTGAAAAACTATAACAAAGTGTTATCACTTTGTTCCCATGAAATAGAGTGTTGTACTCCTTACAGAATCACAGTTTTCCCAACAGAGAACTGACTCTAAAATTCTGTCTCAAATTTACATAAATGGATGAACGATGCTGCACAACTGAACAATTTCATCAGGGAGATAAGACATTTTCAGGGAGTTGAGAGGGTTTGGTTAAGAAACTGACGGTGAAATAAAATGTTTCTGTTGCATTTCTTTATATAATTTAATGGGACCAGCACTGTTCCTGGATCATGTGGACCATGCAGACCCTGTGTTCTGCATCCGACACTCTCAGTCCATATAAAAGTGACCTTCCTCTCAGTTCACTATGTGTTTAAGAGATCCTGCTTCACCATCATAAGAATATTATTACATGCTCCCTAGAAGGCAATGGGAAGATTTCCATAGATTTGAATGGGAGTATGGGCCTCAAGAGTTGTTGGCCTAGGAATTTGTAGGGTCCTAGTATCTATTTTGAGTGGGGGCAAGTTTAAGATTCCCAGGTTTCAAGAATGCTGTTACATCAGCCTAAGCATATACCCTACTTTTTTTTAAGGGAACTGTACAGAGACTTATGGATGGTGGTAACAGGACTTCATGATCTTGGAGAGCAAGAATACAAACAGGTACTGTAAGCTCTGCTTAATAATAAAATATAAATAAAACTTGCAAAATAGTTTTTACAGTAAATGCACCTCCCAAATTGTTCATGATGCAGCAACCTAACAGCCTGCATGCTGACCCTAATCTGCATTTACACAGGAGCTTTTGTGTGACTCTCAGAGAAACTGTATCAACATTGACCTGTGCCTTCCCCAGTAATGAACCCCAAAGCTCAGTGTTCTGGAGGAGGTGTGAGTGGGGAGGTATTGTCTCTAAATTCCCTGGTTACTATTACCAAGACAGGAATAATTTGGGCACAACTTTCTACTTTGTTCAGGCTGCACAAATGTTTTTCCAAGACCCTTTCTCTACACTTGCTAGATGAAGTTTCCTCTATGTTCCCTGATCCATATCCAAGAGGTATAATTTTGACTTCTTAATATAAGAAATCTGGTAACTTCAGTCACTGCTTTTAAATGTTTCCTTCTCTTAAGGTATCTTGAACGTGGCCTGAAAATTTATAAAACCAAAGTGACTTAAAGAGTCATATTTCCAAGTCATTCAGAAAACATCCATGTCCTTGCTTTCCTAGAAAAGGTCAGTAAAGCAGTACATTATCCATCCAGGTTTTAACAAGACCACTATGGACTCTGATATCGCCTTACTGCAACTGGCTGAGCCCTTAGAGTTCAACCGCTACGTGCGCCCAGTGTGCCTCCCTGCCAAGGAGGAGGTGCTTCAGCCCTCCAGGGTCTGCGTTGTCACCGGATGGGGTGCACGTGAAGAAGGTATGCAGTCTTTGCCATTCTGAAGGTAGAGCACGCTGTAGCTGTGTTTTAAATACTACATTCTCTGTTGTAACATTCATTCTGTCTACACATTAGTTTTAGGAGAACAGATGTGTTAAAATTTTTCACTTCTGTAAGCTCAGCTAAACATGGAGGGAAATGGGTGGGAGGAAAGAAATAATATAATTCAGATTGAGATAATTTTAAAATGGGAAAAGTAAAGCTTCTTTCTGAAATCACTAATTCATGCCTTTACTGGTTTCTGGTGTGTCTTTTACTTCAAGACAGAGAAAAGGGGAAAAAACTGCATCAGCTGGAAGTTCCCATCCTGGTGCTTGATGCATGTCAGAGCTACTACGTACACCTTCCCAGTAAAGTGACCCAGAGGATGATCTGTGCTGGATTTCCTCTGGAAGAAGGCAAGGACTTGTGCACAGTAAGTGGGGTGCATCACCTTTGCCTTCTGACACTTGGGGTATGGCCAGATAAGGGTTCAGATGGGTTCTGAAAAGGGGAGTGTTAAAACCTTACTAAGCTGTTTTCTTGCAAACAGGCTGTAGGTGATTTACAGTGAAACACTCCTTAGCAGTAGGATGTTAATTACTCATATTGCAAAAAAGAGGTACTTCCCTTGAACAAAGGTTATTTCTTCCTCTGTCTTTTAAAAACAGAAAACCTCAAACATATAAGTAGCTGGTACCTCGTAGCTGGATGATATTTTAAAAACTTAAGGAGTGATGTTATCTCATAATGAGATTCCTTTATCCTTGTGCAGGGTGATTCTGGTGGCCCATTAGTTTGTCCTTCAGAAGATAACTCGGGATTTTACACCCTTCATGGAATCACCAGCTGGGGTTTGGGATGTGGAAGGAAAAGCTACCCAGGAGTATACACAAATGTTGGTGTTTTTGTTGACTGGATCAAGCAGACTGTTAATAGTAGCGGTATGTATAAAAAAAACCCAAGCAACCAAAACCAACAAACCAATTACATGAATCCTTTTGCTATTATTTGTTGGTTAATTTGAGATCTTTTCCAAGGTGCCAATTTTATATTTGGGTGTACAGCAGTTCCTGAAATCTTGACTGTTTAAAATACCCCTAGCTGAATGCCCAGAAACAGATGAATCTAAATTGGTAGTCACTTCTGAAAACTTTATTTCTTCCAGATGTATTAATATTCCCCTCTCTATTGCATTTATTTTGTTGAATGTGTTTTCCTTACTGCTGCTTTGCTGCTTTGTTTCTCAGGGTTGGGAGGAGGTAGGGAGGCATGAACTGGCACATGATGACAGCTGAGCCCACTTCGACAAGCTTACAGCCTGTCCTTGCTGACAATCTGCAAAGTTTACCCTGTTTTATTTTTCTCCTTTTTCTAGATCTCCCTGTGTTCATGGTATGACCATTGAAAGAGCAGTTCCGATGGACCACATTGTAAAACACTTCCAAACCACAAATGTCATTGAAAGCAGAATTTGGTGAGGTCGTGTTAGCTCACGATTGGTGAATAGATTCCAAAGCTGATACTTACCCTGGTGAATTTAGCACTGATTTACCTGAATTGAGACTTTGGCTTTACATGTGTGTGCTTGGGGCAGACAACTACCTTCTGACACACTGTTCATCATCTTAGAAGGAAAGAGAGGAAAAGCAAGCCACCATATGTCAAGCATTCATGCCTTGAATGTAGTACTGGAAAGCATAAAAATACTGCAGAAATGAGCTGAAATAAGTACTTGTGTAAAGCAAGTGAAGGAGCAGTCAGTCATCTTTCCACTAAGGTCAGTGAGAGTGTTACCTCTGGCTCTGAGAGGACCTAGGTAGTGGCAGTAGTAGTGCATCACCAAGGAGCAGAAGAACATTGTCTACTCATTAGTGGTGTGAATCAATCCCCTTGCTGGGAAAGGGATATTTGTAACAGTTGTGTGTTGTTTAAACAGATAAAAGTGTTTGAAAAGACAGGTGTTAGAGGCCAAGGGTCTTTGGCACCATGCAAGAACTGACAGCTATCCTAATTAATCTATGTATGCAATTAAAAAGGTACTGTGCAATCCGCACACTTCAAACCAAGCACAGTTACTTGCAAATAGCAGTTTAATGCCCCAATAGCTGCTTACACAAGAAATACTGATGACAGGCTCCTATTAGCTTTGCAGACTGTTCTGTACACAGTCTCAGTGCTTAGAAACTAGATCAGTGTGGTGGTACAGTAGGTAACACAAGTGTAATCCTTCTTTGACTCAATGGTCTGGAAAGTAACTAGAAAGTAATATAACTAATTTTGTTTCTGTCAATATAAATAGCAAAAGTCTTTAAAGATGTGTTTCTCATAAGTGCATTTGGTGCCAGTAATCCTACTTTTTTATGACATTAGTTTAGAACAACTGATTTTTTTTTAAAGATCTATTTTTATTCTATAGCTGAGGAAAAAAAATAATCGCTACCTTTCTTCCCAAATTAATATAGTAAATGTTTTTCACCAGTTTCTTCTCTTCACTGTAAAGTTTTAGGCAAAATTCCACAAAATAACCTGGAGCAAGAGCTTTCTGTGAAACTATGAAAACACCTCATGGTGAAAGGACTATGGACAAATTCAGATAAAGTGCAAGGTGGAGCTGTATTGCATTATTGATAGAGTATGCTTGCTCTATCTTTGATAAGGTCTTTGAGGAGGTCTTTGGAGAGCAATGCAGGGAAAAGATCCTTTGTAATTTTTCGGTATGGAAGTCTGTTAATGTTATGGTGGAAGTCGGTATTGGCTAATGCTATCTGTTTAACTGTGCTGGGAGCAGATGTGTCTCATCACTTGGCTGCTGTTCTGTTTTGCTTAACAGGAAGAAGATGACGTAAAATACCTGTAAAGTTTTTATCTGCTTATTTATCTAATTGAAGGATATCATGTGGGTGTGTTCAGAAAAATAAAAAGGTGGAGGGAGAACTACAGGTGGTATCAACTGTGCTAGCCCAGTTGAATGCAGTGGTGGTACGCTGATAAATCAGTAGCTCTTTAAAAAATTCCTTTCATAGTCAAAATGATATCCTGAATTATTTGTATTTGATTTGATTGTTAGGGTACATTTTCCTTGACTGCATGATGTTGACCTTTTGTGTTTCTCTTAGTATGGTTTTACAAGTAGTCTGGTTTTGCTTTATTTGTTGCACCTTTTTAGTCTATTGTAAGCTGCCAGTATCTTTTAGCAATAATGTGTGCTGTTTTGTGATGCCAATGAAATCTGATAAAAAAATAAATAAATAATTACTTTTGATGAAGTTCATGTAATGGAATTGTATTTTAGTTTTCACAAAATTTATATGAAGTCCACTTTAATTCTTGACAGTTATATGAGGCTTTTCTGAACCCTACAGTCAAAAGGTAGGATACTGGTAGCCTACCTGAGTAGTGAGGTAGGCCCAGGTTTCCTGCATGCTTAAAATCTGGATATAAACTTTCTTCTGTTGCGTGTAAGTAAAAATATCTTCTTTATAACATTATTTGGAAGCACATGAAGGCTCATTGCATTGTTCATTGGCACTGTGCTAAATATTTAGAATAAAAGTCTGTGTCCAAAAATATTTTGTTCTGACCTCTGGTTAACATGAGCATCTGTGACTAAGTCTTGCTGCTCGGTCCTGCATTGGAATGGTCCTGCTCTGTACGTGCGTGTGGGCACATGTGCTGGGAGTCCATCCGTATTGCCAGTGATCCACGTAACCACTCCTGCAAAGGCATCTCTTAGAGCATTTTTGTAACTTTTGTTGGAAAGGGGAGATCTTAATCAGAAAATAGAAAGGGTCCATTGTTAGAGCATGTCTGGCAATAGTATACAAGAAACTATTGTCTGAAATCTGGGTCCTGGCCATATAGCCTGACAAAGGATATTAAAAATGCTGGTCTCTGACTCTGTGGCATTACTTCTGTGAATTCTTGGTTCGTAATTCTTTTTGCCATCTCCTTCTTTTCCAGCCTAGGACAGCATAGTGTCTTACTACACCGTACTGTTATGGGTTGCTTGTGCTCCTGTGACCACAC
>NW_010162147.1:0-2620 GCF_000695765.1 Mesitornis unicolor | reverse complement strand
CCCCACCGATGAGGCCAGAAGACCGGTAGCACAGCAGCATTGTATCCTTCCTTAGATGTACTGTCTGGAGGTATGCATGCAGTGTATTTCCTGACTCTCTTTTCTTCCATAGTGTGTCTACCTGGAAGGATCTGACAATCATGGTATTTAGATGGTAGTGTAAAACTATATTCTCATTTGCTCTTCCCACTTTCCTTCTCTTTTCCCCTAGCTTTCTTTCCTTTGTGCTTTTTGAGGACAACTGTCACAAGGGCAGTCATTTAGGAATCCATTTACTGTCATGTATTGGATGCACAGAACGACTGTGGTTTCTTCATCTGAAGAGACTAGACTTGGTTCTTTGCATGCTTTCAAAAGCATGAATAGAGCAGTAACACCAGAGGAGCTGTGGATGTTACATCTGTGTAAGACAAGTTAACAAGAGGAAAGAGTTAGGCTTGGTACTTCGAAGGAAAAAAAAATAAAGTTTTATGTAGACCAAAACCCTTCCTTTGGCTTAAGAGAAAGGAAGATAATCAGCAAAAATTGAAGGAGCATTAGGAATAGTTAATACAGAAAAGAAGAAATATCTTTAAATGTTTCTCAGGCTCTATAAAACCCCTTACTTGCTGTTCTCTTACTAAAAGCAAGGAAGAGTCCTGTTCTTGGGGAAGGATTAATGCTTCCTATCAATAGTGCAATTCAGACAACCACTGGAAATTGCATAGCTGTGCAATTATTAGTGATAGTAAAGTAGGCAGAAAGTCCTGTCTTGAAAATTTAAAAACATACAAGACAAAATCCAATTTATCCCTTACTTGTTCCTATTTAGCCTTCAGGATAAGTTCTGACTGAGAGATCTGAATGTTGTCTCTATTATTTTGTTCTGCTTTATTCTCCTTGACTTTCAAGTCTTTTGCCACATGGATATATGGTTTACCATTGATTAAAGCAAAACATGTAAAATTGGCAAGCTGTACCACTACTATATTGTCATAAAATAAGAAGTCACAGCACCTCGGTGGGAGAATCTAGCGTTTAAATCATGGAGAATGGGTCATCTAGCCTGGAGGTCCTGTGCTCAGTTACAATACTCTGAGAGTAGTGGCTCTGTGTGACACAGATGCAAGGAGTCAATCTACTTCAGGACTGGAGCTGTAATATGTCACTTTTTGGTAGTGGTTCCTCTGCTTTTGAAGTCAGGTGAGGAAAATCTAGTATTAAAAGAATAGGAAAGCGTGTGGGTGTGTATTAATTTTGCGGTCTTCCACAGTCAGTACTTCAGTAGACAGGAGACTATTTTTCTTCCAGTCTTTTTACAAGTCACATAAAATACAAGCATTCCAAAAACTAATACATCAGATGTATTATGTCCTCTTTGTATCACCATCTACAGCTTGGCACACTGTGGCATTACTCCTGGCATTCCTTCCTTCCCCGTAGGTTTGGTCAGTTTGTTGTCTTTCTCCTGACAGATATGTCTGTGTGATACAGGCATGCTTTTGTTTTAGATAAACTATTTTGAACCTTGTGGCATGGGCTTGGACTTAAAAGTCTTGTATTTTCTTTTAATTGACTTTTGTGTTTGTCACCAACTTGTGTGCTCCTGTCCCACACTCTGCAGAGGGAATTAGATTAGAGGGAATGATACTTAGTATCTTTTTGGTTGGTTGGTTTTGTTTTGTTTGAAGCAATTTATAGACGGATACTAAACACTTTGTTAGTGCTGCTTGTCACAAAAGTGACATTTTGGCCCAGGGGCTAGGGAAGTAAGTAGGAAATAATTTCTCTTTCCCCAGTCGCAGTAGCTGAAGTTTAGCTTCCTTGCCCCACCCTTTCCCTAGTTGGTTGGGTTGCCCATGGTTGGGATCACAGCCTGTGGACTGTGCACGCTGTCTGCAGGGAAAGTCACAAACGTGAATCAACTGGTCAGTGAGGCCTCTTGCTGGGTGTGCTGGTGTGCTGCAGGCTTCACCTGGAGTGGTGGTGAAGCCTTCGTGGCCTTTCATTATGATAGTACTGATGGCAAGCTTGAGAAAGGGTGGTTGTGTGTGAAAAGGAAAGATGCCACCTTTACCTGTGTATCTGGTATTGCTAGATTATAAGGTTGCATGCTACTTCTGCCTAGAGGGCTTGAACTGTGCTATTTTACAGGACAGACTGTGGGAAACTGAGACTGGACCAGAACTTCTGCATCGCTGTTTTCTGTTGCTGAACGTGAAGGCAATGAGAACTGAGGTAGGAAAATGCAGGGGAGGAAAAGGGCTACAGCCAGTTAGTGTCGCCCTGGGAAACTGGATTTTGTGGCTGTTTCCTCCCGTTTTGTGCAGAGTGAGTCCGGTTGCATACAGCGGCCCCGCGGTGTCAGCGGTGTGCTCCCACCCTGGGGAACGGGACCTGCTGTCCAAAACAGCCCCGGAGTCCTCTCTGCCAGCGAGATCTGCGTGCAGGACGCGTGAAATGCTGATAAACCACGAAGTATTTCGAAATACGCCTTAGCTTTACCAAACGGACGCTTCAAAGGGGAATTAGTCTCCTAGGGTAACCCGCTTCAGGCCGGGTTGTGCGAGGAGCGGGACTCTGGCGCTAGGCGCCTTGTGCCGAGATGGCCCAGGCCCAGCCTCTGCCCTGCCCCACGCCA
>NW_010162146.1:0-459 GCF_000695765.1 Mesitornis unicolor | reverse complement strand
GAGAGGGGGGGGTATCGCAACATGAGAGGGGGTATCGTGACATAGGGGAGTATCGTGACATGGGAGGATATCGCAACATGAGAGGGGGTATCGCGACATAGGGGGATGATGCTGTACACCTCCCCATCCTGTCGCGACATGAGAGGGGGGATCGCGACATGGGAGGGGGTAGTGTGACATGGCGGTGGTGGGTGTATCGCGATATGGGGCGAGTATCGCGACATGGGAGGGATATTGCAACAGGGGCACGATGCTGCACAGCTCCCCGTCCTGTCGCGACATGAGAGGGGGTATCGTGACATGGGGGGGTATCACGACATGAGAGGGGGTATCGTGACATGGGGGGGTATCACGACATAGGGAGAATGATGCTGTACACCTCCCCGTCCTGTTGTGACACGGGGGGGTATCGCGACATGGGGTATCAAGACATGAGAGGGGGTATCGTGACATAGAGGG
>NW_010162145.1:0-1871 GCF_000695765.1 Mesitornis unicolor | reverse complement strand
CCGTGCGGTCTGGGGGGGACACGGGGGGGACACACGGTGAGGGGGACACACACACCCCCTTTGTCCTCTGCGGCCCCTCCTCTGATGTCCTGGGCGTCCTCGCAGCCTCCTGTCCTGAGGGCTCCACGTCCTCAAGGGCCACGTGTCCCAGTGTCCCCCCTGTAGGTCCCCATGACCCCGGGTCCCCACATCCCTGCTACCTCCTGACTCAGTGCCCCATGTCCCCACTGCCTCCTGGCCTGGTGGTCCCCATGTCCCCGTGTCCCCACTGCCTCATGGCCCAGAGGACCCCATGTCCCCACATCCCTGCATCTCCATGTCCCTGTGTCCCTATGTCGCCGTGTCCCCGCTACCTCCTGGCCTGGTGGTCCCCATGACCCTGTGTCTCCACATCCCTGTTGCCTCCTGACCCAGAGTCCCCCATGTCCCTATTGCCTCCTGATCTGGAAGTCCCAATGTCCCTGTGTCCCCATGACCCTGTGTCCCCACTGCCTCAAGGCCAGAGGACCCCATGTCCCTGCGACCTCCTGGACCAGAGGTCCCTGTGTCCCTACATCCCTGCTACCTCCTGACCTACAGGTCCTTATGTCCCTGTGTCCCCATGTCCCCGTGTCCCCACTACCTCCTGGCCTGGTGGTCCCCATGTCCCTGTGTCCCCATGTCCTGGCTGTCTCCTGGACCAGAAGTCCCTGTGTCCCCACATCCCCATTACCTCCTTGCTGAGAGGTCTCCACATCCCCACGTCCCTTCATCCCCATGTCCCAGCTGCTTCCTGCCCAGAGTCCCCATGTCCCCACTACATCCTGGCCTGGAGGTTCCCGTGTCCCCATGTCCCTGTGTCCCCACTGCCTCCTGGCCTGGTGGGCCCCATGATCCTGTGTCCCCACATCCCTGTTGCCTCCTGCCCGAAGTCCCCATGTCCCCACTACATCCTGGCCTGGAGGCCCTCATGTCCCATGTCCCCAGGTGTCCCCACCTGTGCAGATGAGGCAGATGGTGCTGAGCAGCCTGGTCTTGGTGTTGTCCATCTGCATCCCAGAATTCCCATGTTCCATATCCCTCTATCTCCATACCCCAATGTCCCCATATCTCCATGTCCCCGTGTCCCATATCCCCATATCCCATATCCCTATGTCCCATGTCATGCCTCACGTCCCCCCAGGTGTCCCCACCTGTGCAGATGAGGCAGATGGTGCTGAGCAGCCCTGTCTGGGTGTTGTCCATCTGCATCCCAGAGACCCCATGTCCCTGTATCTCCATATCCCAATGGCCCCATATCTCCATGTCCCTGTGTCCCATGTCCCCATATCTCTATGTCCCTTGTCATGTCTCATGTCCCCACGTCCCCCCAGGTGTCCCCACCTGCACAGATGAGGCAGATGGCACCGAACAGCCTGGTCTCGGTGTCATCCATCTGCATCCCAGAGTCCCCATGTCCCATATCCCTCTATCTCCGTATCCCAATGTCCCCATATCTCCATATCTCCATGTCCCCGTGTCTCATATCCCCATATCCCTATATCCCATGTCATGTCTCATGTCCCCAGGTGTCCCCACCTGCAGAGATGAGGCAGATGGCACTGAGCAGCCCTGAGTGTCATCCATCTGCATCCCAGAGACCCCGTGTCCCCATATCCCTGTATCCCCATGTCCCATGTCCTGTATCCCCATGTCATGTCCCATGTCCCCAGGTGTCCCCACCTGCACAGATGAGGCAGATGGCACCGAACAGCCTGGTCTCGGTGTCATCCATCTGCATCCCAGAGACCCCGTGTCCCCATATCCCTGTATCCCCATGTCCCATGTCCTGTATCCCCATGTCATGTCCCATGTCCCCAGGTGTCCCCACGTCCCCCCAGGTGTCCCCACCT
>NW_010162144.1:0-734 GCF_000695765.1 Mesitornis unicolor | reverse complement strand
AAGTTGTATCCATCCATGACCATTCTCTGATCATACGTGCTATCTCATCTGGTCTATGTTCTATCCCACCAAGCCTCTCTGTTTCCAGTCTAATCACAGATGTCATCACAGCTGTCTGACTGTGTATGGACTTCCATTTCTCCCTCTGTGTTAGAGTACAGACATTTAAGGTAAGTCTGGGAATGCCCTCCAGTCTAACTGGGAATGTTAATGTAGTCCCTGCAGCCTTCCCTCAATCATAGCTCCCCTGTTTCCTAACTTACCTTTAGGCTTAGGAACTTGTCTTGTGTCAAGGCTTGTTTAGAGGTTTCCTCACCAAGTTACCAAGTCCATTTGTGAAGATGACCTTCCCTCTCCTAGTCTGGTGGATCCCATCTGCTCTTGGCAGTTCCTTGTCACTGAATAAATTATCATGAAGAATCCAGAGTCTTGCTGGAGACACTAAATGCACAGTCAGGCTTTTGTTTAATGGGCACTTCTGTGTCTACTTCAGCTTTCCTTTGAATGGAAAGTTTGATGAGAACATCCCTTAGGTCCTTGTTCCCCTCACCTAAACACCCTTAACTGTGAATGTTTACTTGTCTGTAACTCGATCCCGTGTTTTTGTACTGATATCTAGTATTTTTCCAAGACTTAAATAACATCTAGGTTCTTTTACATACCAGGTTCAAGGAGGAGAGGATTGAGTTAGTAAAAAAGGACTGAGTCATGAATCTCTTAGAAGTCTTGTCACA
>NW_010162143.1:0-2083 GCF_000695765.1 Mesitornis unicolor | reverse complement strand
CATAGCCTGAAACTCTTTTTCCATTTACACAGCTAGAGGATCTATCAACAAAGTATCTCCTTCCTTCTTCTAATTCAATTTCCATCAGATCCTCCCTCATCTTTGTTTGATATTGTATTAAACACCAAACAATCATGGAAAATTTCCTCTTCAGCTTCCCCAAATAAGAACTGGGCCGGATTTTGACTAGCCATAGTAACTATTTCTAAATCAGGGCCAAGAATCAATATAGCTTCATATTTTAGTATCCTGCTATCTGTTAATCATTTATCTACTTTCTGATTTAGAATGTTCCAGACATGAGGGGTGTAGGCCGTTAATTTTCCCCCAAATGTAATTTTTCTACTTTCTTCCACTAATGTTGTAGTAGCAGGTATTGCCTGGAGGCATATTGGCCAGCTTCTGCTGTCCGGATCCAGTAACTTTGACAAAAATGCTACAGGTTTTTGCTCCACCACATTCCTGAGTGAGTACTCCATGAGCCGCTCCATTTTCGACATTCACAAATAATTGAAAAAGTTGATTCACTGAAGAGAGGGTTAAAATTGTGTGGATGATTAGGGTCTCCCGTATTTTTGTAAATTGTTCGTTATCTTTTTGATCCCATTTTACATTTTCTTCCGTGAGTTTCTTGTTTAAAAATTTAACCGATCCACTATACCCATCTATCCAAAGCCAACAATATCCTAATAGATCCAATAATTTTCTAATTTCTCGTTTCGTTGTTGGGGTGGGAAGAGACAATATCCCATTAATCCTTTCAGGGTCTAATTTCTTATTCCCCTTTTCCAGCCAATAGTCTAAGTATTTTACTTCCTGTTCCACAAACTGAAGTTTTCATTTCGAAACTTTCAACCCTTTTTGTCCTAGAAAGTTCAATAAGGCTATAGTGGTTTTTCTGACTTCCTTCTCCCTTGTCCCTGTAACCAATAAATCATCTACATATTGGATAATCTCAATTCCTTCTGATCTCTCAAATTCCAATTAAATCTCCTCTAAAGCCTGTCCAAACAGGTTCAGGGATTCTGTAAATCCTTGGGGAAGGACTGTCCATCCTAATTTCTGTTTCCTTCTGGTCTTGGGAACCTCCCATTCCAAAGTAAAGAAGTCTCGACTTTCCTCCGCCAAGGGTCAAGCCCAAAAGGCATCTTTTAGATCTATTACACTGTACCAAATATGAGATGGAGGGATATGGTTTAATAGACTATATAGGTTGGATACTACAGGATATCTTCTTGTAGTTTGCTAATTTACTTCCCAAAGATCTTGCACCAATCAGAAAGTGCCATCAGATTTCTTAATGGGCAAGATGGGGGTATTATGAGGAGACATACGAGGTTCTAGGGTGCTAGATGGAGGGATATATATATATAGGTTTTAATCCTTGTCTCCCCTCTCTTGAGATTGGATACTGTCTAATTCGTATGGGATATTCTGGGCGGTTTATATTTACTTTTATGGGTTTTATTTCTAACCTTCCTTTCTCATTTTCAGTTGCCCATACTTCAGGGTTTATTAACTCCTCGTCCTCTGCCTGTAGGGTCATTAATTTCACCTGCATCCTCCCTTCCTCCAGGAGTACCCCAATTCCTAATTATATTTGAAAATATCTTCCTAAAAGTTTATATCCCGCTTTGGGAACTAATAACATAACCCCTGTCGCCATTTTAGTCTCACTTTCTACTTGTACTTGTTTTATTATTGGGACTCAAAATCCTTTTGCCCCTACGACTTGAATAGTTTCTTTACTAGCTTCATGCCCTGCTGGAGCCTTTATAATACATGTTCGTTCCGCTCCGGTATCTACTAAAATCTTGAATACTTCCTCCTGGGGTCCTAACTTTCACTTTATCAAGGGCTTCATTCGATTTTCATTCCCCAGGAGGAAGAGCCCCTGACACTCCTAATCTTGTTCAGCTTCCTCAAATACTTTCAAATCCCTTTGCCTCTTCATGCAATCCCTCTTGAAGTGTCCAGGCTTACCACAGTAAAAACACTCTCTGGGATTCCTGGTTGGTCTCTCCCTTTTTGATTATTTTCCCAAGGGTGTGTTTTCTTATTTTCAGGATTTCTGGGGGCTAAT
>NW_010162142.1:29954-30219 GCF_000695765.1 Mesitornis unicolor | reverse complement strand
AGCGAGGGAGGGCCTGGTGCCACCCCCGAGCGCTGCCTACACTCAGGGGCTTTGCTGCCGTCCCCATGTCCGTGAGGTGGAGAGGGTGAGGGGTTCCTCACCGGCCGTGCCGCCACCCTCGGCGTCCCCAGCCCACAAAGAGGGGAGACTGCTAGCAGAGACTGCACTGGGGCTGCGGTCCTGCCCCCAGGCGCACCCTTACCCCTGCGCTTTTCCCCTCAGAGAGCAGCGGTGAGGAGGGCAGCACGGTGGTGCGGAAGGAGCG
>NW_010162142.1:12143-29923 GCF_000695765.1 Mesitornis unicolor | reverse complement strand
CGGGAGACCCCCAACCCCATGATCCAGAAGGTAAGGGAGCCACAGCAGGGCACTGCTCCATCCAAGGTACATCCACAGTGGCCTGCCAGGCTCAGGCTAGAAACAGCGTTGAAGCCTTCCATCCTTCATAGCTGTTGTCTTCTTGTCCCTCAGACCAGGCGATGCACAAAGGATAGGACCGCATACGCAGTGAGCAGCAGTGATGATGAGGATCCATCAAAAGACATCGGAGTCACTTACAAATCAACAAGGTCGGCGGTAAGGACTGGGCAAGGACGTGGTTCTGGGGTGTGAGATCTGGTGGGGCTGGCAGATCACACCCCTGACAGAGAGGATTTGCCTCTGGGAATGTGGGATCAGCCATTCCTTCTTTTTTATCTATAGATACACCTCCCTGTCCCTTCCCTCTCAATAGACAAGCACCTAGTGCTAGGTTTATTCTCCTGATACCCCCTGCATCCTCAGGTGGCCATCTGAGGTTGGCCTTTCCCTCTTAGATTTGGGAATTAAAACCCCACAGTGCCACTGGACTTGCCCAGCATCACACAATATTTTCAGGAGAGGGAGCACTTGAATCAGGTTTGCTTTACTGCTGGGTTTGTGTTTTCAGTTTTACACCATTTTAATCCACAAAGAATTCAGGGAAACTTAAACAGTGCTCCTGGCTTTATCCTTGTGACTAGTGATGGGGTAAGAGCTACAAGAGAGGTCACTCTTTTCTTGGGTGTTCTGGGTGTCAGGAGGTAACAGCTTTGGGGCTCCAGAAGCTTTTAGCATGCAAATTGGATTCAGCTTTAATCGAAGCTGGCTGTAATTATTCTTTGGTTTCTGTGCAGCTGTTCCTGAAGATCTGATAAAACCTAGGAATAGGTGTTCAGTCCATTAAAGAGGAATCTAAAGCAGACCCGCTGTGTTAAAACTGAATGGGAGCCACCCACAGCTGGGTTAAAAGTGCAGCCATAACATCCTGTGTGTAGGTGGGGTGGTCTCATGATTGAAGTGTTGGACATGGGAGACCCGAGTTCAGCTTCCAGCTAAGCCGA
Organism: Mesitornis unicolor; assembly: GCF_000695765.1. Taxonomy (NCBI): domain Eukaryota; kingdom Metazoa; phylum Chordata; class Aves; order Mesitornithiformes; family Mesitornithidae; genus Mesitornis; species Mesitornis unicolor. The sequence continues at coordinate 28,880 of NW_010162142.1, read as the reverse complement.
GGCTGAGTGTGAAGGAGTAAAGTAAGGACAAGTGTTTCCTGCAAGCACTAAGCTGGATCCAGCCCTTGGGGGATTCTTCCTGGCTGGTGCTAAGGGATGGTAGGAACTGGTGGGAGGTAAAGCAGGCCATGTCCAGTGCTTGCTGTGGGACCAGCCCTCCAGGTAGCCAAGGAGCTCTCTGTCTTGTACAGGTTTTCTCTTCACTGTTTTCACAAGTTGTTCTTGCTTTTCAGAAACCTGTTGGCCCAGAAGACATGGGAGCCACAGCAGTGTATGAACTGGACACAGAGAAGGAGAAAGACGCCCAGGCCATCTTTGAGCGCAGCCAGAAAATCCAGGAGGTGAGTCTGAGTCAGCCTTGCTGTGTGAGAGCTGGTGCTCTGCAGCAGGAGTACATGTGCTCTACTCATCCTTTTTCTCCCTGGAAATTTGAGAACCCAAGAGTGTAACCCTTGCAAATAGGGGAACTTTCTGGCTTGGTTGGCATCTTGGTGTTAAGGAAGGCAGGTCTGGGAAGGAAGACTGGTGTCAGCTAATCTATGTCATGAAGCTCTCCTTTTTGCTTTCCTAGGAGCTGAGAGGAAAGGAAGATGATAAAATTTACCGTGGTATTAACAACTACCAGAAGTATGTGAAGCCCAAGGACACATCAATGGGAAATGCCTCTTCGGGAATGGTCAGGTAGGTTGGGATCAGCCTCAGAGGACTGGGAGGGACCGCAGAGGAGCTCAGGCACCATCCCCAAAGGCACCTGTTTGGGGCTTGAACTTTGCTGTCACAGCCAGCTTCTCACTGTCTAACGAGTCCAGTGTCTGGTTCTGACTAGGCCCCCAGGGGCCTTTTCCACTGCAGCTGCACAGCCGGCCTGAGCCTTCTCCCACCCTTTCAGAAAAGGACCCATCCGTGCTCCGGAGCACTTGCGGGCCACAGTGCGGTGGGACTACCAGCCTGACATCTGCAAGGACTACAAAGAAACGGGGTTCTGTGGCTTTGGAGGTGAGTGGATCTTGCCTGCAAATGAACGAATGCTGCGCCAGATCTGCAAAGGGATCCAGTCCAGCCAGTGATCCCGTGTTTGTGGCACCAAGATGTGCATTTACTGTTCTACAGGCGCTTGTTTGCAGAGCTGGTGTGTGACGCTGTTGCAAAGTTGGTCTGTGTAACCTTCCTGTCATTTGTGTTGACCCTTCTGAAAGCTGATGGCCTCTAATCAGTGCCTATGAGTCCTGGGGGGACCCCAGGGATGTTCCAGTGACCCACATTCCCACAGGTATTCTGGCTGCTGAGGCCATGTGAGGGATGGGATTTCCTGTTCCTTGTCCCACTTCCCATGTGTGTAAACACTGGAGCTGTCACTGTGTCACACAGAGCACGATCCTTGCAGCCTGTCAACCCCAAGAGGGATCCTGTGCCTGCTCCAGGACCTTGGCACTGCCCCAGAGCACAGGCGGGCAGGAAGCCTTCAGGTGTCACCTTCTGCTGGGCAAAGCTCAGGCTGCCCTGAATGAGGTGTCCTGTTAACAGCTAGGCTGTGCAGGGTAGAGCATTAATTCTTCTTCCTTTGTGCTGCTCAGACAGCTGCAAATTCCTCCACGACCGCTCGGACTACAAACACGGCTGGCAGATCGAACGGGAACTGGATGAAGGCCGGTATGGAGGCAATGGTACGGCACCACCCCTCTGCTCTCCTTTCTAAGCTCATGGTGGATGAGTCTACCAGGTCTCATTATGCCCTAGTTTGGACATGACTTGGGGATACTGGATCACTAAGAATGAAATGGGTCCTTGCTGTCTCAAACTGCATGGGGCATGGGTTGAATTCATATTAGGCAGAAAGGACTTGTTATACCAAAGCTGTGGAACTCCCTGCTGCAGGATAACCTTAGGGACAGTAACCATGGACAGTGCTGAGCAAGTCTGCTGCTTTCTGAGCCTGCCACCAGAGAGAATTCCTCAGTCTCTCTCTAAAAGGACAGCACTGCTGCTGTACAGGTCCCAGCAGGCAGCTGTGTGGAGCTTGGGAGATGCCACCATCTCCTGCTCCCCAGATGTCCAGGAGCTGGGATGCTTTCATGCTGCATCACATCTTTACCTCTCACTCACCGTGTCTGTAACTGTGGCCCAAGGCTCCCAAGTGTTGCTCGTGAACCGCTGTGCAGTTTTGGGGAAGAGGGTGTTCTCTGTGTGCTTGGAGCCAAGGAGTTTGGTGGCAGCTGGTTTGGAAGAAAATCTAAAAACTAGGAGGGGGCTGGGGAAAATGGTTCTTTATAGCTGTGAGTGGGCGAGGCAGAAAAGAATTTGCTCTTGTGAGATGAGCAACAAGCACGCTGGCTTATTAGACCTAATTATATCTCAGTACCACATGTGTTACTGACATCAGCAACACCCAGATGCCAGAGCTGTATTGTTTCCAGCACAGATTCAATCCCACCTGCTGTGCTTTCACTGTATTTAATATTTCACGCCCCACGCATGGGCTGGTCTGGCTGCCTCTGCTCTTTCTCCAGTCTGATTTTCTCTTCTGCAGATGAGGAAAACTATGAGGTGAGCAGCGATGAGGAGGATATGCCTTTCAAATGCTTCATCTGCAGAAGTTCCTTCAAGAACCCCATCGTCACCAAGTAAGTGGTTGTTTTGGCATGGGAAGCCAAGTGTTTGCTGTCGATCAAGTCCACTGTACTGACTGTGTCAAGGCAAATGCACACACTTCCCACAGGCTGGTGGGTGGAACCTGTGTGTTGTCTGCCAGGGCTTTCTGGTGGGTGGGGAAATCCTCTTATAACTGCATCTGGAGCATCGGAGAAGGGATCTCAAACCTGTCTTGTCCAAGCATCTTTAAGTTTCCACGCAGCTCTCCCACGCTGCTGGCTGCCTTGTTGGGTACCTGCTGTCTGGAAGAGCTCACTGGTGGCTCTGTGCTGTCACATCAGTGAAGCAATGCTGAAACACCTTTCCTGGGGACAACGCTGCAGAGGAAGCTCTGTGTGCAGCTCACTTTTGAATCCCCCAGGGAGTCAAGAACTATTTCTGTCTCCTAGACACAGTGATTGTATCTGGTGACTTGCAGTGGTGTCTGTGTCTCTGTACAGGTGTAGGCACTACTTCTGTGAGAGTTGTGCCCTCCAACACTATCGCAAATCCCAGCGCTGCTACGTCTGTGACAAGCAAACCAATGGAGTCTTCAACCCAGCAAAAGGTACCAGGTCCTGGGGGAGAAGGGGCTTTCAATGGCAGCATCTGGAGAAGCACAGTCACCAGCTCCTGAGGTCTTCCCTTGGTGTGGGCCTGGCCCTAGGCTGGAGCTTACAGCTCTTGGCTGCTGGCAGAGCTTCCTTTACTGCCAGGAGACACAAAATCAGGGCCTGGGTGGCTCTGTAGGTGCAAAATGCCCCAGTGAGGAACCTGGAGAGCAAATTCTGGTGAGGGTCAGGGGGATGTGCTGTGGATGTGGCAGGAGCTTGGACTGGATGATCTTTAAGGTCCTTTCCAACCCAAACCATTGTGTGAGTCTGTGATTTTTCAACTGTAACATCTGATGCCCTGAACTCAGTGAATGGTGGTAGCTTCTTACTGAGCTGGGTGCTTACAGGAACTGGACACCTGCACCTGGAGTCTTATCCTCCCTACTCCTGTTTTTTCAGAGCTCATGGCAAAACTGGAAAAACACAAAGCAGAAGAGGAGGAAGAGCAGCAGCATTCAGACCATGGAGAAGATCCCCAGTAGAGCACCTTGTTTTTTATGTAGCTGAATAAAGCTTTCATAGAGGAAAAAAAACCAACTCACAGCAGTTGCCTTGGGGCCAGCAGCTGTAGTGCAGTGTATCCAAGCAGCAGCTACTGAAACGGTGTCCTGGCTCTGCTGGGCTCTTTTGCTGCTATGAAGGCACAAGACAGAACAGGTAAGGTCAGACTCAAGAGCTGGGGCTGTGTAGGGCCGTCTGCTCTCACTGCGCTGCCAGCAGGACCCCAGCAGTTGCCTCCAAGGGCAGCAGTGGGCCTGGGAAAGGTGTGGAAAGCTGCGCATTCAGTGACTTTGTAACTTTTTTTGACCAAGGTGCTGCTGTTTCACTCTTAACTTTGCACTGATCCTGCTTGCTTCCTGCTGCTACTTAAGCATAAAATCTTCTCTTAAGTTAATTTAAGGCTATAATCTTGGAGCATGAAAGCATGTAAAGGGACATGAAATATTACCTTGCATTAAGTTCATCCTTCACCCTAAAAATGCTTACGCATGGGAAAGCAGGCAAGAGCACCGCAGTTACTTGTGATTTATTACAGCTCAGCGCCTTCCCTCCTGGTCTTTTCTGCCTGCCTCTTGGTTTCTAGAATTCAGGAGGCTTAGAACTTCAGTGGACAACACTTCTTGAATCACCCCTCTTCTGTAAGGAAACCCCTCTCCTCCAAACACATCAGCTGCAGCGTGTCACTAACTCTGTCCCAAGGGTTTTATGCTGTGCATGGCACTGTGCTTTCTCTTGCTGTTAACACCAGTGAGTTGTCCCTATCCAGGCTTGTTGAAGTGGGATAAGGATTTTTACATGCTGCAGACATCATAAGCTAGGAAATGAAGATCTACTTACAACAATAAAATTAAATCAGGAGCCAAACCTGATCCTAGAGAGGAAGTAGGAGTGGGCCTACCTGCTGGAGCCTGCCCTTACAAACACCCCTGCTCTGGGAAATCGAGTGCATTCTACTGAAACCTCCAGAAAAGAGCAAGAGCAGTTGTTGGCAGCTTCTTGCTTTAGTTGTAAGTAGTATGTTTTTGGAACATTAAGGCAGTTGCAATGAACAGTGCTGCAGTGGTGCAAGCAGCAGCCTGTTAAGTAAGGAAATGAAAAGAGAGCGTGCACAGCCAGCCTATGTCAGCATTTGTGATCCAATCCATCTTGCAGAAGCAGCATTTTTAGAAAAAAACTTCAGAAATATTTTATTTGTTGTGGCAAAAAACTAGAGTAACAAACTTTATCTGGGTTCAAGTACAGTTTATAAACACAAGGACCTGTTGCCAGCACCACTACTCCCAGCAACCACACCTACAGGACTGGATTCTCAGTGCTTCTTTAAAGAGTAGAAAGACATCCAGCACCCATGGTCTTGGGATAGGTCAAACTAAAAGCCTTAAATACACCTCCAAAAACACGAATACCATGGAATGGGGGAGAGCTGCCACAGCAGCAGGGCAGTCACACTGCCATGAATCACTGGGAGCCATGTGAGAAGCAAGCTTTTACCTGTTGTTCAGTCAGGGAAGGCAGAACAGCAATGGTAATAGAAGGCTTGAGGTCAATTCTGTCCATGATGGTCAAAGAGAAGTTGTGAACAAAAGGATTTAGCATGGAAGTCACCTTTCTTTTCCTCCATGCCAGGGTAAGTCACTGAGGACAAGCTGGTGTGAGTATCAGATGCCAAGAAACCAGCCCAGCTAATGGGAGGCTCAGCTACGTGTGCTGGGGGATAAAGCTGGTGCATTGCACAGGCATCCACACATGCTTTGGTGACCCAGGCAGCCATGGGAGAGGCTGGAATGCCCTGTCTGACCTAGAAGTCAGAGTGCTCAGCATCAGTTCTCTTCAAAAACTCTCTCCAGAACTGGAAGTGAAAAATTCAGTGCTGCAGAGCAATGCCCAATGCAGCAAGCATGCCTGCAGCAGAATGGGGTTGTGTCTGATTTCCTATTTTCCATCACAACAATGACTAAATTTAAGAACATAATCTTTCCCCCCCCATCCTCAAAACTTACCCTGCGACAACACTGTAATAGTAATTTGACTAGCTCTGAGAGAATGCCCAAAACTGAGAGCTGCTGCCTCTCCTGAACTCTAAGGCACCCTTAAAAGAGAAAGAACCAAAGAGGGTAGGGACACGCAGCCTTCAGCTGTGATATGAGGAAGCCGGTGATTTTTAGAAACACATAAATAGAGACTAAACCCACTCACTCAACCCATTCACATGATCTACCAGTGCCCAGCTGCTGGAGCTCTGGGCACTGCAGTATCTGGAATACTCTGCAGCTCCTTGGGGTTGATCTTTTTCCAGCTCAGGTTTGTCCATTTATTTCCAGGATACTTTCCTAAGTAAGCAGGCAGTTGAAATTCCTTCCCAAGGACCTGCAAACTCTCCTATGTGTAACATTCATCACCTTTTATGAACAGGACCAATAAATTACAGTGCCCAGAAAGCTCCTCCAGCACCAGGTACAGTCCCTCTTTGTCTAGAACTCCCAGTCGTCCACGTCCAGCTGCTCCAGATTTGACACCAGCCCAAAAATGCCACTGGGATCCTGGGGCCGCGTTCCTTCAAAATTGGTGATGGGGGTGACAGGGCGCAGAAGTTCAGGGAGTGCTTCAGAAGCGCGGCGCTTGATCTGCACAGAAAGGAGAGAACCCAGCTGCTGAAATGCTTCCCCACACTTGTGCACTGCAGTCAAGCAGCAACAAAGTGTGGTTACAGGCAGAAAGAACAAACACAGCATTATCCTACTGCCTGCACCGAGACACATGCAGGGCTTTTGCACTGCATCTCCTAACAAGAAAGTGCTTTGCATGTGGCCTTTTCAGCAGCACTTGTGTGCCACGATCCTGATGCTTCCCTTCAGTGAAACACCACCGTAAACCTCATCTCAGAGTGAGCCAGAGAAATCATTTCCGAGGCAGGAGAGTCTCTGCCTCTTTACATGCCAGGGCTGGAGCTCCCCAGCCTGCCAGCCAGCTGTAGGCAATGCAGAGGGCACCTCAGGTTGATCTTGGTAAGGACCCGGTTAGACCGTGCCTTGCCCCAGTACTCAATAGTCTGTGGGTGAAAAACTTCTGGCATGCAGGGCCAGCAGATTTACATCCTCTGTTTAAATAAAGGGAAGATGCATTGAGAACCACCTCCCAGGAGAATGTGAGGCTCACCAATCTTAATCCTTTCAGATTACAGAAAATTCAGCAACTCAACATTCCCACCCTCGGGTTCACTGACACAGCAAGACAACCACTACAGAAAAGCCACCGTTACCTACAGATTAAATGAGTTCCTTACCTGCTTGAAAAAGGGATGATTAAGCAGAGTGCCTGCGCTTGGCCTGTAGAAGGGAGTGAGAATAAAGCAAGCACATAAGAAATTAATTCAGTGTTTAGTCAGTGGTAGTGGAAGAAAGAAAAGGCCGGGGTCCTTCCCTGTGTGTCATGGCGAAGGATGACCTTATGCTCACCGCAGAGGAAAACACCATTCTTTATCACTTCCCATGGTTATTCCCTGCTGGCTGAACAGCAGCCACTTGCAGTGATGGAAACTGGGTAAGCACAGTCTCACAAGGACCAGAAAGTCAACTTGTTTATTTCCCTGACGTACAGAACCTCTCCACCCCTCAAAGAAGGTTACAAACTAATTCTTCGGGCTCTTTTATAAAATGTGTCTCAAAGTGTTAACACTGCTCTTGTTTTACATACTTGGACTGCTCTTAATGTATGGAGCACACCATCACTCCACTATGCTTTTGGGAAAGAAAACTTTGAATAACCTCAGCTGGCTCTCTTGGTTTAATCTGCCCTGCAATAGTGCAGGTGTGTGAAGAGCAGCTTTTGCCTGGCTTTACCTGAAATCGGGGTTCCGCTGGAGGCACTGCTCTACAAAGTTATGGAAGTAGGTGGAGAAGGTCCGAAGATAAGGGTGCAGGGTTGGCTCTCCGTTGGCCGCTCTCACATTGCTAATGGCCATGCTCTCGCTCATCCCATAGTTAGCACTTGATCGGGAGGTTTTCATAGTCAGCTCATCAGCCGGAATTGTGGGCAGGAATTGTGGTGGTGTCCAGCAGGCAGGGAACGGTTCCATTCAGCTTTTCCAAGAGCATCTAGAAGGGAAGGGACATAAGCAACATCACACACACACAGTGACTAGATTAAGACTTCTCATTCAGGTATGCACAGCACCTTCACATCCCAGTGCAGCAAAGCAGTAGTTCCACATGCCAGGATGAAGGATGAGAAAGGAACAGCTTTAAAAGCTTACCTGAGTAGAAGGCATGTCTTTAAATGGTACGTGCCCATTTGCCAGCTCACAAGCTGTTATCCCCACGCTGTAGATGTCAGATTTTGCATCGTAACCCTGGAGATTCTGGATGAAAAAAGAAAAAATGAGCCTTGTGGACTTGTATGTGACTGCATGGGCAATACCCATGATTCAATGTCCAGAAAAGCAAACCCTAACGATCAGAGCAGAAATAGCACAACCCACATAAAGGCTGGTTGATTGTGGTAGTGGTTTCTTTGTTAAAACACACAGTTAAGGGCAACATTTATTTAACTGAAATCAGCTAGGTAGTAGGGATGGCTTCTATCTTAGGGTGGCATCTAATGTAATGCTTTGCTAATGGGAGAATCTGTAAAGGTACCTACAAGAAAACTATTTAGTCTAATAGATCAGATCAAATTCTACCCATTCGCCCTGCACCTGCCCCAAACATCTTTCCTTTAGCCTTTTCCCTTCCTTTCCCTTGCATTCACACACCTTCCTCTGGATGGGAAGAAAAGCCAATGTTGTAACATGGGCTTCTCAGCAATTGCCCCTTTTGACAAGAATACCGGTTTCCCCTTGCTACAGATCACTGGTTCTAAGGTAAAAAGGACAGAAAAAAAAAAGGATAGAGCTCATGACAAGAAAAAGTAATCCCATTGCTTTTGTCATGTCCTCCCCTATGCCCCTCGAACATGCAATAAGAACTCAGAAAATTATACAGAGAGACAATATACCACTAAAATGTAGGAGTTTTTTTAACACACCTGCTGCAAGACTTCGGGACTGAGCCAAGGCAGAACTTTGATGCTGTATTTGGGAAAGTCATGAACAACTTTGAGTCGCTGCCCATGGTTGATCATACTTAGATTACTTCGCAGGCCAGAGAGGTACACCTTCCCATCTACAGAGATCAGGATATGGCTGGCTTTAACACTCCTGAAAAAGAAAAGTAAAACTAGCCAGGTTCAACAGCAACAGGGCAAATCCCCTCATCACCACCACTGTCAGTCTCAATTTGGAGACTATCAATAGTATCTGAAGAGAGCCTTGAGAAGTCAGCCTGTCAATGTGAGCTGCAATTGTGATTTTAGGTATCGCAATGACCACTGTGTAAGTCAGTTCCACAGTGACAAGAAAGATCAACAATGTAATTTCACAGAATCACACAGAATCACTCGGTTGGAAAAGCCCTCTGAGATCATCATGTCCAACCGTTCCTGTCTACCCACTAAACCATATCCTTAAGTACCTCGTCTACCCGCTCTTTAAACACATCCAGGGATGGTGACTCCACCACCTCCCTGGGCAGCCTGTTCCAGCTTCTGACGACCCTCTCAGTAAAGAACTTCCTCCTTATCTCTAACCTGAACCTCCCTTGGCACAGCTTGGGGCCGTTTCCCCTTGTTCTATCAAGTTTCCCACAAGTATCAAAGTGACTTGTTCTAACAGCCAAGTAGTACAGAACTTGACAATGTGTTCCACATCTCTTCAACTACCCACTCTGCTCTAAGGACAATTAGTATTTCTGAGCACTTCCAGCAGAGGGAAAATGGATTGCCTTTTTTTTAAATACCTATGTACATAGCCCATATGGTGGATGTAGTCAAGTGCTTTCAATACTCCTTGGAGGATATATGCAATAGCCAGTTCACTCATCCCATCCATAAAATGGGTACAGATTAAATCTTTTGCAGAACCTAAAAGAGAAACAAAACATCTCTTACTTGGTCAGAAAAAAACAAACAACCAAGGATACTTCACCTTATTTCACAGAATATAACGGTCAAAGGTATCCTCTCTCCACCTACCATAGGCCATGAAAGATGTCACCACCCATAGCTCGTTGTCAGCTATGAAAGTTGCTTTGTATGGCACGATGTTAGGGTGGTTGAAGAGCTTGGAAACATGAAGTTCCCCCTAAAATTCAAAAAAAATAAAAGATATTTTGATTCAGTTTAGTACATGCAGATATATGAATACAGTTTTGAAAAGCACTCCTCCTGCTGGCTGTCATCTCCTAAATCTGCATTATGGTGTTAGTGGATTCCTGTTACCTGCAAGAACGTGACCATTTCATTTGTGCAGGCCTCCAGGTTCACTCTTCTGACTGTGACGTACTCCCCTGTGGGTTTGTACCTGGCCAGGTTCACAACCATCAAGTCTTCAAAGCCTCTGCCTGAAAGAAAACACAGTGAAGCTTCAGCAGTATTTCTGGAACCATACACTTCTGGAGAACTCCTCCAGTCCTTGACCCTCAAACAATCTTCACACTCATTTACTGAGACTATTTTTGGCCTTGTGAAAAAGAGTAATCGTTCCATCAGATACCACCTTCCTTGGCATGCATCCCATCGAAAGAAATCCTCCTAACATTATCCTACTATTCTCTCTTTCAAGTTCAGAACTGAGGTAGAAATAAAACCATTACCCACAGCCCCACCAAGAACAGGGACAGATCTCAGGCTGCTTCTGCTGACTTTGTACTTCACTCAGTAACCCACAACAGACCTCCTTCAGTTAAAAGCCTTTAGGGGTAGCATCTCATTTTTTTATTTAGGTGATTTTAAAATCAAAAAGGACAGGCACCTAACCTAAAAAATAAGCAATCAATCAAGAAAAGGCCAACAAATCTGCAGAAGTAACTTTCTTTGCAAAAAAGACTTCCAATCCTCCAGCCCACGAGCAGTATTACCTATGATAGTGAGCAACTCGTAACAGCTGCTATCTGGCAGGAAGTTACTCATGGTGTCCCTTTTAGGGGAAGAAGCTATCGACTCGGAGCTCGCCTCATTTGTCTGGGGGAAAGAAAACAAATATCACATGCTAGAAAAATAATCTGTGCCTTATATTATCATACACTTCAAAATAAGAAGACAGTACTGAATAGAGAAGAGAATTTAACTGCTGTGAAAATAATTTTAAATACTTATTTGTCAATTGAAATCCAGGAGATGCCTCATTTCAGAAGATCCAGATATCTGTGTTTCAAAACACGTAACTGTAACAGGTAGGCTCTTAATTACTGTAAACTAGAATTCCTTTAGGACTATTTGGATAAAGCCAATTACTGTTCTCCAGGACAGCTTAAGCACTGCTTTATGGTGACTACCTTTCTCCCATTAATTACAAACTTCTGTGCCACCATCCTGTTGCCTGAGCAAAGGCCATCAGAGGAAAGCTCCTTTATAGCACTGCCCTGCTATTCCTGCCTGATGCTGGGGCTTCTGGTTTTCAGCTGCTCATCGGTGATAAAACCAGCGCAGCTCAAGCTGCTCAGCTGAGTGGTTGAAGTGATGAACCAACTTAGCCCAAGATATGAAGATCAGACACATGTGAAAAGAGAAGCTCTAAATGAAAGCAAAAACTTAATTGCAAAGCATTAGTGCTTACAGGAAGGGGAAAAAGAATTAAAAAAGAAAAAGACACCACAGCACACAGGAAAGCAGCACCCCCAAGCCTGTCAGCTTTCCTTCATTTTACTACATCTGACATGAAGCTATCTGCTTTATTTATGTACACATACATCTTTCCGAGCAGGATTTTGCAGAAGACAAACTTCAATGCTCTTGCAAGTTCCTTTACACCTCCCAACTCCCTCAAATTTCCAAAGTCACAAAGAGAGCATCCTAATGGGGATCCAAATTTATTTGGTGTCTAAGATCAGATTCAGTTATATCAAATTTCCAGCACATTAACTCCTCCTGACATTTGGAACTCCAGCTCGTTTCTTCCACCTCATTCTTCATCAACTGCAAATGCCCTTTATCAGACCTTTTCTCATGGTACATGAAGCAGAAAAGGCTTATGCATTTTCCCAGAGTGACAGCAAATACTATTTTTTCCCATCACTGAAAGATGGAAACACAGTGACAGCTGAAAAACAGGGAACTTGCTGTTCTGCACTCTACATTTACCCTGGCCTAGATGTACTGCAATAAGCAGAGACATGAATGTGCCATAAATTAATTTTGGGTCCCTAAATATACTTTAGGAGTAAGCTAACAGTCAAAGTTCCACTCTTTCAACTGACTTTGAACAGCACACATTTTACCTCTCTCTGCCTACCTTTAAAATCAGTATATTTTTCCAGTTAAGGGAAAAGGCTAAGCTTAAGATATGTGAATAGTGCTGTGGTATCATTTCAGCTCAAACCACTCCAGCACGGCAACTCAGTCCTGTTCAGGATAACCCCTGAGATCTCAGCAGTCCCAAATCCAGTTTTCTCTACTCTTAACACCACACAGTGCTGCTGCTTGGCTGAGAAAAGGCAGAAACTTTCCATTCGCAATTTTAAACTTCTGTTTAAACTTCTGCCTGTCAATTCTGATCTCGATTGTATCACTCATTACTTCTTCCAGAAATTTCACACTGTCCCATCAGCAGCAAGATTGCCAGGAGAGAGACACAGGCAGATGGAAACCTCTGAAGCAGAAAGGCACCACCAAGGAAATGAAAGCAGGAGGCTCTGATAAAGCAGCGTTATGGAGCAATGACAGCTGGTGAAACACCGAGCAATATGTAAGTGGTTTGCTTTATTAAAGTCCACTCCAGATATAGCATAAGCCAACAAAACAGATGCAAAAAACAAAAATTAATCTTATTAATGGTGTAGGCTGTTTCAACAGTAACGGAAAAATACTGTAAATTCCCTTTTTAAAAGTCTTCCAGTATGTCAGAGATCTCCACTCACCTCTCTTCATGTTAGCAGTGACCAGTAACAGAGTTAATGCAGAAAGGAGCTCTACCAGAAATTCATCAACATCATACAAGAGTTTTAAAAGAAAAGGAAGTAAAACTGAAATGTCATTTATGAAATACTGCAAAAAAGCTCCTCAGTGGTTTCACACAGGACAACTTTGGTGTATGGTCAAAAGTAAAAGCAGCTGCAAAATGAAGTCAGATATGACTAGGTTTATGGCATGACATTCATTAAGAGCTAGCTTTCCAGCTTGTTGATTGATTTGAATTTGAAATACATTTATGGAAATTAATCTTTGAGATGTAACAACTGTTATAAATGCCATAGGAAACTCAGTTATGTGATGCTAGCAAGGATCTGCATTTGCCAAATGACATTTATCTGAATTAGGAAGAGGGAATGTTGGTTTTGTTCTGCTGCCTCCCTCTTCACCTCCTCATTCCCTCACTTTCAGCACAAGCAACAAAAGTTTTCCTCCCATCCCTCTCCCCAAATTATTTCTCTTTTTCTATAGCCCTGCTGGAAAAAGTAAGCTTTTATTTAGATGTAAAAATCGTTGTAAGAGTCAGCAATACCACTGCAGAGGTGACCAAACCCCAAGTGAATAATCTAACAAAACCAAAACAGATGCTAATCTCAATTTGCTTCCAGCCCAGCATATGTGTAATGCTCAGCAATTTAAAAAAAGGTGTGAGTCTACTTGACTTTATACAAAATATTCCATGTATATCTCATATTTTCAGCTTTGTTTGTGCCAGTAAATTACAAATGCTGGCACAAAAAGAATCAATTACAAGCAGCTTGAACTGACACAGTTATAATCAAATCGCACTTAATTTGTGTTTGTAATTAACTTAAACTAGAGCAACACCTGCACACAGAAATGTTTCAAGATGGTGTGGGCAGGTGGGAAATCATTCTGACAAATATATTCTGTTAAAGTTGTGTTGAGCATTGTTCGTTATGGACCAGACAGTGCGCAATCAGGGCCTGCAGAACAAAACACATCAAGTTTTCAGCTGCCGCCTTTTGGCTGTACGTTTTTAAACAGACATTCCATGTTTGCCAGTGATTTTAGTTTTTAAGAGGCAAAGCTCTGTAAGCGTGCATAGAATTGGCTCTGAAGACAACCAGACAGGAGGTAAAGTCATCTCCAACTGAAAATTACAAGGTTTGGTTTTGATGTTGGAGCCTCCATTGTGGCTGCTCTACAGGGAAGAGAAAAGAAAATCAATGTATTCAGGAGTGAATGCTGGGTTTGAATGGCCAACACATTTTTTGGGCCTAGCTTTCAGCAGTCCCATAAACTAACCTCTTCCTTTTGTTCTAAAAGAGAATTGTAAGATTAGCATCTCTGAAGAATCAGACCTAAATCTCAGAAAAGAAAGTCATGGGGGCCAATGACACAAATACAAATCCAAGAGATTAAGTTTAAAGTTTTGACTTGTCACATACAGTTTGAAAACCACACACCAAAATCTCCACTCCAGGGTGAAACCTGTTTCCACACTTGTAGAGCTAAAGATAGAGATGAAATATATAACTAAGGTAAAAAGAAAAATCAAACTTCCACAAGGAATTATCTCCATGCAATGAACCACAGCACCACAGCCTGCAAAAGCCACTTACTTTTCTCCGAGAGTCACCCGGAGGCTGCTCTGGAGTAAAGAAATTAATTGTTCACCATGTTGTGTTCAACAGATACCCATTAAAAATATAGTTGGAAAATTGAGTCAGTAACCCTGCATGATACTTTTTCATATCAGATATAGACAATACTTCATAGACATTTAATTTACACGTAAGGTAGCAGCACTAAAAATAATTAAACTGTAGTACAAGTATGGGAATTAAATAGATTCAAATAGTGCTACTGTTCACATATTCAGCATAAACGTGGGGTGACAATTCTTTTATTACAGCTCCCAGCACATTCGAAAATTATGTATCAACTTCGCTTAAATAGAGAAGAAAGTATCTAAAGTTTATTTAAATTAGGGAAAATTCTCCCACTGCACCTGGAAGCTCAAGATCCAGACATCTTTCCTATGCTCTGATCACTTTCTGTGTCACTGATCACGAATTCTGCAGCCCAACAGGCAATTTTACTCGTTATGTACAAAGCAGAATAGAAAACATTCAGCTTTCCAGCTGGCATGCTAGGGAGCTATCATCAGATTTTTTAAATCCATTTTTACTTAGAAAATTACAATTAACCTTCTCAAACCCCAAGTCTATCTTTTGCATAGGGAAAAAAGTGGTTATGCTAACAAATACAGAACATAGGGTCTGAAAACAGTACTGCCATCAATGCAAAATTGATTTCCAATTAACTTGCCAGATCTTGGACGCTTCCATATTAACTTTAGATGGTTAGCCAGCTTGAGTAACCAGATCTGGTGCTAAAACCAGCTTTATTCATCTCTTTTACTGTTAAGATACACATTTACAACCATGGACTGGATGATCTTTTGAGGTCCCTTCCAATCCCTAACGTTCTGTGATTCTGTGTGAAACAAACAGACCTTGCAGCTAAAATAAAAACATTTCTAACACGTGTCATCTAATGAGAGGAAAACTTACCTCCAAACAGTTCGAACTCTCTTAAGCCCTCAACAATGAACTTTTCAGACACCCACCGCTGAAAGGAAAAAAAAGAATCCCCTGGATAATTAGTTATTCCATCTTGAGACAAGTTTCTTTTCCCCTTTCCCCACAAAAAGACTATAAGAGAACCATAACATTTCAAAAACTCTACTGTGGTCTGGGACTAATCTGCAACATCAGAGTCTCATCCTCACTCTGGACAAGGATATTCCCTTTTTGTGCCACTACAATGGCAAGCACCCAACAACCGTGCAGGTGCTCCTGCTTTTCCTGACCGGCATGCAATAAAGTTCACATCACTGTAGATAATTCATGCACAAAAATATACAAATGCACAAAAATATACAGCAAAAATAATTAGCATGCTACAAGTCCCTTATACAGGCAAATGAAAGTTGTTTGTCTGGGTGTAATTGGTGTAAAAGAAAGCTTCAGCTGTTTACAATGAGGTGATGTTTCAGAGAAGTTAAATATTTCAGCTACAATTCTACTGACAGAATGCAAAACTAGAACATAAATATTTTAAAGCCGTTGTTCTCTTTCAGAATTCATGCTTAAAAATCCACAGCAAGCATTAGGTTGTGTAGAGAAGTGTTTCTACAGCTCTGTTCTACTCTGATTCTAAGAAATATAGATACACACACGTAACACACATAAGAATTTCAGGCTTGCAGAGATCATGAAGTTAGCACTAAATAAGCAATCACAAACATGCCCACATTAGAGTTTGTCTACTGGTTAAAATAACTGAAAAAAATAGCTTATGTTGTTTAGTGCAAGGGAGGGCAGTCCTGGAAAGCACCAGCGAGTCCTTAGGTGACAATGACTCAAAACTCACACAGACCAACATCACTTGAAGGCATTAAAAGTGCTTTTCTTGCATGAAACTTCCTCACTTTAAAAGGCAGAATTAAACAAATTGTGTTTTGCTTCTTAAGCTTAGAAAAACCCCACAAACAGAAACTGTCGTTGGCACAACAGGTGAGACAGGGACTCCTTGAAGAAGGGTTGGAAAAAAATCAGCATTTCTCCACCTTTTTCTTAATGGTTATGATCGTTACAAACCCCTCTCACCGCACACAGAGGAGATGCGGGTGTGCACGCAATAAATACTTCAGCGCAGGGTTTTAAGGAGCCCCGAGCTTGCACACCGGCCCCTGTCCCATAATTAACCCCTTTTAACGGGACTTTCAGGTGCTTTCCCGGAGGCCGCCCCGCCGCAGGAGCGCAAGGCAGGCTGTACCGACACACCGGCGTCTGAGGGAAGCTGGAAGGCGTTCAACACTCACCCTAATCCGCTCGGGTTTACTTACAAGAAAAGACATGGACTCCGCGTTTGTGTTACCGCACGCAGCTCGGGAAAGGCCGGGCAACCTGCGGGCACGGGAGCCGGTTACCCCCTCACACCGAGCCCCGCTCATCCAGGTAGG
>NW_010162142.1:0-11935 GCF_000695765.1 Mesitornis unicolor | reverse complement strand
CCTGAAGCCTCCCGAGCGGCGGGAAGCAGCTGGCGCCATGTTGGGACCCTCAGAAAGCGGCCGAGGCTTCACCCCCAGTCGGCGACCCGCCCTCCATGGCCCCGTCCTGAAATACAGTGGGGTAAATCCTCCACTTCCACCCACCCCGGCCTGCACAAGGGGAGAGACGCGCCTTCCTCTCCCCCAGCGACCACCCCCCTCACAGGTAGCAGCTCCAGACTGGAAGGGGAATCACTTCCACCAGCCATCAGCTGCTGCGTGTTTAAAACCTTCCCAGGACAAAGGAGGCTTCAAGATTCTACCAGATGAAAGGAACACGGGAGTCCGGCCCAGTAAAGTAGGCAGGTGGAGTGTTTCAGTTGTATTTTACTCTTCAGATATAGTTCATTTGAATGTTCATATTACAAAATTAGCTGCCATGGCCCACAAATCTATGGGACTTCAGGAAAGCTGTCCACTTACTCAAAATTTTCCTTTCAAAGAACTTCGTGAAACAACACCATATTAATCTTTAAAGCTAAATAGTGCTAAAATTTCACATAATCTACATTAGTTTTGGTTTTAATTTTACCAACCATTATAAAATTAATGTATTTGCATGTATCAGGTTACAGATATTTGCATTTAAATCAGTGTGAAGTATCCCATGCTGGAACAAGAAGTTGAAGTACTTGCTGTTACAACAGCAGCTCATTCTTATTGCCTCAGAACCAAGTTTGCACAAAGTATTGAACAAGAAAATGCAAGACATTTTTCCCCAACAACACTGTTAAAAGTCTGTTACAAGCAACAATAAAACGCCTTCTAGACAGGAAGCATTTATAAAATGCAGAGCGCTCTCAGTGAGCGAAGTGCTTGCACAGGAGCATTCACTTCATTCTCCCCATTTATATTAAAAAACCTGAAGCGATCCTTTACCAGATGAAGACGATACTTGTCCTCGGAAATGTTTTTACTTGCTTAGGGAAACTGGCAATTGCAGGTACTTCACTGAGTGTAACTTCTGGCTGAAGTGAACTAGGCAGCCGCTGCTGAGATCAGGAGGAAAATTTTGGAGGCAAACCTGTACAGTTAAAAATACTCAAGGAAAGCTAGTTTAAGCTGCTAACTCACCATGCACTCGCTCCTGAAGAAACACCACGCTGACATTACAGACTTCACATTGTATTAAGCTTGCAGCATTCAAAACCACAAGTAGGAAACTGTTCATATATTCCATTCCCTTGTATCCAACCCCTTTATGTTTTCCATTATGTCAGTCATGACCACAGGTGACCTAATACTGTTTCGGTCCCTGGTTTGTATAAAAGAAAATAAAAATCACTTCTACTCTACTGGGCTTAAATCCCTGAAGAATCCATACTGTGTATGGAAGGCTCTAA
The DNA here is from genome assembly GCF_000695765.1 of Mesitornis unicolor. Classification (NCBI taxonomy): domain Eukaryota; kingdom Metazoa; phylum Chordata; class Aves; order Mesitornithiformes; family Mesitornithidae; genus Mesitornis; species Mesitornis unicolor. Next base: position 10,553 of record NW_010162142.1, on the reverse strand, counting down.
GTTTTGTGCCTTTATGAGCTTGATGCAAATAAATGCACAGTAAATGCTTATTGTGCAGTTTTCCTCCCCTTAAGTTTTTTTCCCCTTCCCTCCCAATAATTAAAACCAAAGTTTAAAACCAAAGCATTAATGTTACCAGCACACGTGGACATTTTTACAATCTTCTGTTTTCAAAGAACAAATGACAAAGAGCATTCAAGAATATTGCATTTTTTTTTAAACAGACAAGTAGCAAAAATTTATACCACCTGGAATAAAACTGCCGAGACAAAGCTCTCTACATACACCTGCATGTTGCTGTAATACTTAAATAGGTAACACCAATGCAAGGAGCATTTCTCTTAATGGCTACTAGTGTTCAAAGAAGTGTAGGGTTATGGAGTTAAGTAGGTCTTTGTACCCTGTGCATTAAAATTCTCCAGGTGGCACTGAGACACTTCTCACAATGGAGTCACATAGCTTTCACTTTGATTTGCTTCATCTTCATCTGCTTCTTCTCCAGTTTCTTCTGCTCACGCCGCAAAGCAGCTTCCTGTAGGCAAGGACAGAGAGATCTACATGAACATCAGTGATCTCAGCGAAAAGCAAGCTGATCATTTCAGAAAAGCCAAACAAAAAACACCTCCAGTACTTGGGCTCACATCTCTGACCACGTGAGCTGGCTCCTCAGTGGGAGCCTTCACGTTTCAGAAGGCAACAGCATAGACCCTGAAAGCTGTCAGCCTCCCAGCAAATAAGAAATCAAAGTTGGCCATACAGCGTAGGAGAAATCTGTAACAATCTGAAAATCCATCTCACCTCCAGCCGCCGCTGTTTTTCGGGATCCTCTTCATTCATGATTCGCTCCTTCTCTGCCCGTTTTTTCTCTTCTCGACGGGACTGGGCAGCCTCCTGCCTTTGCACGTGAGTCAGTTTAAGGAAGTTCTCTTCCACGCGAGCCCTGTTCTTATCAGCTTTTTGTTTACCCTTTTCACAGAGAAAAGCAAATGCTGTTAAATACACTGATTCCCCATGAGCAAGATGCAGTATCTCTGGTAGTCATACTAGAAACATAAGGCTCCCAATCTTAAGGATCCAGGGGTAATGGGTTGCAATTTCTTGCAATTTTCAGAAGACACAAAAATGCACACTACTTACTTCTCTGTTCAGACGGAACTTCTTTGCTTTGTCAATAGAGTAGATAACCATGCTCATCAGAGGCAGCAAAGACTCCATGTCCTTTGGGGAAGTGTTGCCTGAACCAGGCACTAAAATAAAGAGTTTCTTGTTAATTCAGAGAGGTTGGTAGGATTTTTCTACTTTCTCTACTGCTCTTATTGCTCGCAACATTCATGAAAGATGTTCTTATCTCCTCATTAGGAAGGATATAACTAACTAAAAGAGGCTTTGGACATTGCATTTAGATTCCTCACTCAGTGGAATTAGGCAGGCACATTTTCCCTGCAATCCTCCTTAGTTTTATTAGTACAGAATACAAACATAAGGGTTGAATTCAGGCTCTGACATAAGGTTCACTTTGGAGCTATGGCCTTGAATTTCAAAAAGAACTACGGGTCTTTCTTTTTCTTTTCTAGAACAGACTCCCAACAGGCTGCTTTTTTTTCCAAAACAGGGTTAACCAAGTAACTGTGCAAGCTCAAACTGCAAGGTATGTGGCTTAAAAACAAGTCATCTTCCAGTGGTGACTTAACTGAACCACCAATAGAGATGAGTATGAACTAGGATCAATAATAGCAAGACTGAGTATCCTATTGTCATGACGTGACATTCCCCAGTGTTATCCTGGTTAATTCATCAATGATCCTGTTCCATGCACTGAAGTCATTCCTCATATATTATATTCCATAGATGACAGAACTTGAGCATGTGAATTGCACAAATAAAGCACCCACTCCCCCCCATACACACATGTATACCAATTCTCTTACCATTAAATGTAAACAAAAGTGTCTTTTTAGTTTCGGGCAGTTTTGTAAGCTGACCCTCCCTGGTAGGAAAGAAAAAAGTGGCTGGAATGAGTGAAGAAAAACACAGGCATACAAAACACCTAACATTGTTAAGGAAAACCTCAAGAACCAAGAGACACTTGCAGACTACTCAAGTAAAATAAACAAGATTAAAAGCCTAGCTGTAACCCAAATTTAAGTTTCAAACTATTTAGACTCCTCAAAGACTATTTAGTCTTCCTCAAAAGCACACAGCAAAAAGGCATTGATGTAAAAACATACGGCACCATCCAGTCTGATTGTCAGAAGTCATCTGAGCCCTGAGGCAGCCTGTATATTTTTAATGGCACTCAGTTTTACATAGGCTTTGTTGTTTATACTACTACAGATCTTCTGTAAATATCAGTTAGAAAAAAAGCCCCAACATTTTCTAAAGCATTCAAGTCTTCACTGCCCCAAACCCCAGAGTATTCCAATGTAAGAAAGTCAGACCTGTTTCACAGATCCTCCAAAGCCTAGCAATTTCAGTACAAGGTACACATACTGCTGTCTTATATCAAAATATGTTCCTTTTTTTGGAGGGCAGTTTCATGTTTTGATATGGATCATTTATAAGCCTGTGAGCATAATACACCCTTGCAAAAGCCTACGTGGTAATTCAGAGAAGATAAATCGCCCACCACTTGGCAATTGTGAAGCAGCAGCTAAAAGCACCTCAAGACTAGGAGGCTTAGAGAAACAGAAGAGAGAACTGCATTTTTGTGTTTCTGAAGCACTGTTGAGAATCAGCCTGAACAAAAAGTACCCAAGTGATGGATTTCAACAGCACAGGGAGGTGCTAGCAGCCCTGATGATTGTTTTATGCTGCGGACTTTGCTCCACCTTGCTCTCAATGCATTCAAAGAGCATCTGAATTATTCTTTTTTCCGACCCCTAGTTTTCCTTCTGCATTGTTATTTCTTAGCCTCCATACCTTCAGTGTGATTGCTCAACGGTTTTCTATGCAACTGTGTACACTGTAGCTGCCCAAGCTATAGCTTAACCAGCACACAAAAGTAAATATTAAGGTAATACGGCACCTTGATCTTCTAAACTAATGCAGTATTTGGAGGCACTAGGTGTGTATTTATTCACCTGTTTCACCTTTTGCTCCTGATTTCTTGTGTGCATTCCCACAGGCTTCACACTGCAAACACATTTGTCAGCCTCTATTTTGCTTAGCGTTACAATAGCTACTGGAAGGAGAGATCTAGCTTTATACGTACTCTTGCATAAGTTTTGGACCGGAGAACTGGTCCGAGAATTGGACGGACTCAATCTTGTCAGCATAGTGCGTGAGGAAATGTATCATCTAAAAGAGAAACTGAGGTTAGTTTTTCCCAACACCAATCCATCTGCAGCCTACCCATTCCATATGGGCTTGCCAAAGTGTCGATATATTGCTCAGAAAAATGCTGTCCTCAGCTTGCCACAACGACACTGAAATTTAAACTGTCATGATTTTATTTTTTATAGCTTTTGCTAGAAGGGGGCCTCAACACATGGAATTAATGCAAGCGACTCAGTTATTAGATATGTAACTCTCATTTGTGATTTTCCAATTCATTTGATAACAGATGTCAACTTTGATGGCATGTCTGCAGGTCCTCAACACCCTCCTTCGACCTGGCTGCTGAAGCAAGCTTCCAGGCTTTGAAAGGCAGCTTTAAGGCTGCAGTTCATGTTAGACTACCTAGTTGCTTTGTAAGAGGAATAGAGGTGTGAGAATTACATTCTTCCTCCAACCCTTAAGCTTCCCTAGGGTCTTGATTTCTCTAGATCTCACTAAGGCCATTTGGCTCTCCTGTTGAGATGTCTACAGGAAATAATGATTCAAACTTTTTTGCATAGGCTGTAAGTGCCAGATGTGTACTAATTAATTCAGGATTACCTTAGCGTCCATCATTCCCTCTGTGACCTCCCCCATCTCCGACAAGATAGCCAGCGAATCTGGAAGCCCGTATTTTGCACCAGACTTAGGTTTATCACTGCAGAACTCACTCTGTTTCAAAGAGAACAAGGGGAAAGAAATGAACACAAGCTCGTAAGTATCTTATCAGACTGAACTGTTCCAGCACAGTGGGACTGCTGAAAGTATCTGATAAGAAACAATAAAAATACACTAATGCAGTCACTCAAGTCTGGCTGGAGACATTTCAAGCATAAAGTAAAGCATGCAGTATCAATATTCTTTAAGTTAGTATTTCCCTTCAATAGTAAGTACTTAAAGAAAAAGATAAAACAATTGTAATACATCCATGCTGGAATGCTCAAAGTGCATTAAGGCATTTTGCTTATATTGTTTAATAACAGAACAAAACAACTGGCATCATACCAGCCACACTTCAACGCTGTTACTCAAGACAAGTTATGAGAGAAAAGCTTTGCAAACCACTGCTTGTTACCACTGGATTCTTTGCAAGCTTCAGGGCTTGAACATATGGGAAGTTTTAATTTCAGATCACAAGAAAGCAGATGACTTACACCCAAACTTTCCACATCACATATCACTAATTAAGTTTACTTTTCAAGCCTTGAAATAGTCAGTTGTGCAAATTAAATGATGTTAAGTGACCCTTGTGTGTATCCTGACAGTATACTTCAGCCTCCTCCTAAATGAGCTAGCCACCATTTTTATTAGATGAAAATGTCTTTTCCCCACACAGTAATTCCAACAGGCCAGTCACAAGTTTTGAGCCGTTCCCAAGAAAACAAGCTATCTACAGACTAGAGGTTCTTATTATATCCTCTTATTTATCACATTAGTATTCCCAATGCAAACATACATACCAGGTCCTGCATCTCTTTCTGAAGTCGCACCAGTGCTTTTCTTGTTCCAACAGCAAACACATAGGTGTCCATATCTTCATCATTCATTGTTACTTTTATTTGCTGTGGGACAGAATGTTATTAGCCCTGATCAGATTTATACGATGTACTCTGCCTTCAGACTACCAGCCAAACAGAGACCTGCGTCTCCGATGACTTCACTGTTTGTCTGACACTGACTAAGCAAGGCCATACACAGCTAAGATAAAGGTTATTGATTTAAATTCTAGATAAATGGAAAGAGTATTCACAGCACACAGCCACTGTTCTTCCAAAATATAACCTCTCCTGGCGTTTATATGGTTAGAGACTCCCCTTATCTCCAAGGGCAAGGGCCAGGCAAAAAAGTAAAGTTACAAAATATAATATCCAGGCCAGCATATGCATTAAGCAGCTTTGTTCAGGCAGACTGAACAGACAGAACAATCATCAAATATTTCAGATCATAAATCCACTTTTTATCAAGATGAGATCATGAAGCACAATAGACTGTCCACAAAACCACTCAAACAATAAAACCCATAGATAAAACAATTTCCAATCATCAGCAGTTTGCATTTCGCAGGCAGAAAATAAATATGAGTTATTCTTTCAGATTGCTTCACCAGTTACTCAACTAGAAGATATGGAATACTGTAGAAAGACACCTAGCAGTTCACTGGTGACCAACCAAAAGCAGCAGAGCAGAACCTAGCAATGCAACAATTTATCACAGCTAATGTAGAGGGTTAAGTACGTACCACTTGGTCAGAAGCTGGCCTCATCATGCGCGCAAGAACATTCAGTAGGTCTTGTCTCTTGAGAAACTAAAAATACAAGTTTGTAAACACAGAAGACAACAGCTAAATACACCTCAAGTGCAGCACTTCAGTGGCAGATAGCAGTGGGCTCAAGGAAAAAGAGGACAGTTATACATAGATGCTTTTCATAGAAGAATTTAGCTCTGAAGGGCCCTTTGGAAGTCACCTATACTGCTCAAAGGCAGGGCTACTTTCTGTATTAGGTGTATTTCTCAGGGCTTTGTTCCCTCAAGTTAGGAGCTGAACATGAGGCTGTTCCACCTCAGATGCAGAGCTTTGCATTTGTCTGTTGTACTTCACTGGAATTCCTATTGGGCCATTCCTCCAACATGCTAAAATCCCTCTAAATGGCAGCTGGCCTCTTTAGCATCCTCTGTTTATGCCATACTTCTGGTTTCTATACTCTTCCTGTAAGCATTCCCTCTTACCTACTTTGGTGGTCGGAATACAGGCCTGTACAGCTCTTTAGTGCAACCAGTCTTCCCTTCATGTGTGCATATTCAGAACCCTGCCTTCAAATATGAGTGGAAGAGTCGAGCTGGGCCTCCTTGTTGCTCACACAGGAATAAGAAAGCCTCTAGAGCCTGAGAACTGGTGACAGGTAAATAGTGCTACAAACTCCCTCATCCTTACCTTTAGCTGGATGAGCATTCCTTCACAGCACACCCTTCCAGAGCACCACAAGTTATATATGTGTTCGTTCTCTTGATTTAGTTTCCCAGTGCTTGTAGCTTCTTTATTAGTGCCATCATCCCCTGAAGAAAACAACAGTGAAAGAGAACTGCTGTATAAAAATCACAAATTTAAACACCAAAGTTCATCGGTAGGCTTAAAGCTCAGTTGTTCCTGGATTACTTCATTATCACTGTGATGTTTCTGAATAATTTATACTACATCATAATCTGATTTCAGCACCGACACACTATTTATCTACACACAGAGCTGTCATTAGTGCTATCATGCATCTGCATAGAAAAGGTTATTCTCCTAGAAAAAGTTAATCTTTATAGCCTACGTGCAGGTCTAAACCCAGCTTTATTCAAATAAACTAAAAATGGATCCTAGCCATTATGGAACTTACCAACAAGAGCAAAGTTACTTTCCAACAGCTCCCTGTGAGTATTGAACCATGCGTGAGCCAGACGGTTGTTTTTGTTCTTCCCAATGATGTAATTCATGATGTAAGCAAGAAGACCTGTTACCATCAGGATCTCCATGTAATAACTTTCCCAGCTGTTTTGAAGGTGAGCGGGGACCTATGGTAAGGGAACGGAGACTGTCCTTTACAGCTCAAATGAGCGGATCCCAGATAAACAAACAATTTGGAAAGCGATGAGTACTGGAGAAGTTCATCCCAAACACAGCAATAAGCTTCACAAAGGCGACAGAGCAGAGCTAAGCCTACATAATGCATTTGGCTCTACTGGGACAAAGTAGTCAGAGGAAACAACTGGTAACAGCATTCCCAAAATACCTGGATAATACAAACAAAATACTTCTCTCTGGAAGAGAGGCTTTCACTTGGAAAGTGAGCCTGTGCTAGCATGTATCCCTCCAAGTACTCAACAGTCCAGTATTTCAACCCACTGATTATTTGAGCTTGGCGCCTTGCCCATCCAAGCATTATCTGATCCTTTTGTATCTTCTGTTGAAATCTAAAGTAATACCAATGTCCAGGAGCACTTTCAAGATGCCACCAAGAGCCACAGACTGCATGGGAGAGCAGGGAAGCCTGGCTGACTGTGCCATCTTCAGAGAATAAAGAGCAGTTCTGCTATCACTATATCACTCTTCAGTCATAAAAGTACCAAACCTTAATATGCACTACCAAGGTCAGCCATAATACATAAAAAGAGAGCTTACAGATAATAAAAACGCAGGCCTCAACCACCTGATCATTCTGTAAAAGACAACAAGAAGGTGCTGCAGGGTGGACAGAGAGACTGGCTTCAAAAACCATCATAGTCAGCTTCTAATCTGAAACTTTAGCCATAGACAAGCTAAAACCACACTATATTTATTGGAAGCATATCATCATTGCAACCACTTCTTTATGTGTTGACAAAGCACCCAGGCATTCTGGGATGTATGGTTTTTTCTCTGGATTAAACGAAGATTGTCACTCTAGCCTCTCCACTTCTCCTAAAGAAGCTAGGGTCATAAAACCCTTTGGTCAAAACTACATTTCAAAAGGTCTGTTTTAATGAAGACTTTCCTGATCTATACTCCAATTACAGTTTTCGGTTTGAATACAGAATACAGCCCTCATCCGAGGATGGGAATTCTAGCAGCTTAAAATAGAGATCAACAGAACAAAGGCACCTGCCCGGAAAGTTTTACTTCAAGAGTTGCTATTTAAAGTAGCATAAACCAATACAGAAGAGCATGGAATTGGGAGCTTGCACACCTAGACCATATTCTGCTGCTATCCTGTTGCATTATTTCAGGTACTTCTTGTCTCCAGACTTCTTCCCATTTCTACGCTGTCTCTTGTTAATTCTTTAGGACAGATTCTCTCCTACGTGTACATTTGTACACCAGTGACATTATTGACATACCGCCTTAAAAAGAAATGATGAAACGTCAAATAGAAAGCAGATCAATATTTATACCTACATTAACTATTGTTATGGGGTCTTTATTTTTGCTAGGAGAGGCATCTGGTTTCTCTTCATAGCCTTCAAACTCCTCATCATCATACGGCTCACTCTCAGTATCACCTTCCTGGAGGACAAAAATCACAAACAGCATGAAAATCCAAAGCCTGATAAGCAAAATCCCAAAAGATAAGGTGAGAAAGTAATGTGTAGAGATACTATTGAGAAACACAGAGGAAGGAGATGAGGCATTACCTGCACATCTGCATCATCAAAGTCTTCCTGATTCTCATCCTGACCTTCAAGCTCTACAGTGGCTTCTTCTTCATCATCTTCTGTAGTGATGATCCTCTGAGGAGACTCTGTGACTGCATCTTCACTAACATCTTCAAATTCAGCGAAGTCATTATCATCATATTCCATGTCATCTCCATCCTCAAATTCATCATACTTTGCCAAAGAAAAACTCCATGGGATGAACAGGACAGCAATAAAAATATATAAATTCTTCATTTTCACTGGGGGAAAAAAAAAGGCAAAAATTGCAAAAAATCCTTCTCAATTCTGTTACCTTACACCTCCAGAAATGCCCAGCTTCTATGGACAGAATGCATTCAGGGTCAGACCACAGAGAAATAAACCCCTGCCTGCTCTTGCCATCTTCTGTATAAAGAAAGTGAATCATCTTATAAAAAAAATAGCAGTAACTCTGAAGTTCTAGACTCTTGCAGCAGAAGCAACTGAGGCAGCAGTAAGTTCACACTTGGCCAAGCTGTTCAGATGAGCAAGCTCTGAAAGCAGAGATTTTCTGCTATGAAACAGACTCTCCAATAGTATCTCTCAATCAGTGTTGCCAGCTCATTTCAAAGACCACATGCTGTGCCTACAGTTGTTATTAATTAGCAATTAGACACAGATCAACAACAGTAGTAAATCTTAAAATGCGCTTAGTTCATTTACTTTAAACAGCAACGCTCTACTAGCCTCTGTGAGTTTAAAAGGGCCCATCTTTGATTTTCTAAACTGGATGCCCAAAATCAGGTCCTACAGCATCCCAGCACTATTTCTGTTTAGAGATACACCTTGTGTTGCAAGGTCTACTAAAAAAACCCACCCCAAAACAGCAGGAAGAGGATGGATGTTGCACTGATCCCCAAACAAGAGTGAACTGGGGCTCAGGAGACCAAAGCTCTCTCTCCAGGTCTGCCAGAAACCTGCAGTTTCTCAGCTCACCTTTTTTTACCCTCAGCTTCCTATGTTTTTTCTGCTTGATCTCAAAGCAGCCCCATCTCCCGCTGAGGCTGTGGGGACCATTGCCAGGGTTCAAACGAAGAGCCTGAAAAGGCAACGACAACCCCACTGCTGCATTTCTCAAACAGCTGCTGAGGATCGGCTGTGTCAGGCTTGGCAGTAAGAATCATTTTACTCCCTCCTGCAACCAGATCCGAGTGGGAACTTGAATGTTAATGAGATCATTCTCTTAAAAACTTGAAATAGAAACGATTTATTTCTAAATTAGACCAGCACTCCTCTGAGTGCCACATGCAGGGAACCCACTGCCTCGAATGACAAGGACGGCTAAAATAAATGCCTTTGTCAAAAGCTTCTCATTCTAGGAAAAACCTGAACAGAACATGTTCCCAAGAGCATTAACCAAGATGGAAAGTACAGCATGGCAGAGCCCAGGCATTTAGCACTTTGGGTATGTCACAATTTTATGCAAATTTAAACACAAAACCAAACCACTATTTACATGTGACAGGATTTGCATTTAGAGGTTAAAAACACCACGACAACGGTGCCACCTGCTCACCTAAACCACAGCAGTTTCACAATAAGACTTTTGAGACTATTTTAATATATGCAGTTTCGCAAGACCCTACGACTCCATAAGGCTTTATGCAAAATAAACTTCTGCAGCCGATTCAGAAGAGAAGCTGAACTAGAGATGGGTGAAAACCAGAACACGCCGCTAACTCGGCACCTCTGTCACAAGGCAGAATGGGTGCTAAGTGCAAACCACCCCAGGAGGCAGCACACATTTGGCACATGCCACCGGCTGTCCCTTGCAAGAGGAGCCGATTGAGCCACCCAGGCAAAAGGGGCGGAAGAGGCCGCCAGGCTCCAGCAGGTCTGGACCCCCCGTGCCCCACCAGCCTAAGCCAGGAAATCCCCCCCGCAGGTGCTGCTCGGCGTCCCGATCCCCTGGCTCCCGGTACACGCCTCCGCTCCCACTTCCTTCCAGGGACACAAGTCAAGGTTAGCGAGGCTAAAATCCGCTCCCTGCTTCCCCACGGCCGCGAGGCGTGGCCCCTCGCCCCACACGCCCGGCTCCCCACAGC